>NW_026067949.1:45655620-45841793 GCF_014885135.2 Alexandromys fortis
AAATGCATATATATGCACACACATCACATATACACACACATGCATGTACATACACACACACACACACACATATATATATATATATAGTAAGATTATCAGGTTTCAGAGAGCAACTAACTCCATATATCTAGTCACAACTCAATTACAACCTGTGAAATTCAACACACAAACACATGCATGTACATACATACGCACACATGCATACATGCATGCAAATACATATACACACAACACACACATATATGTACATATTTATATACACACACACACATATATATATATAGTTTGGTCCAAATAAGTTGGACCCATATGGAATTTCTTTGTAGTATTTATTTACTGTTGTTGCTAACTTTGGAGAAAAATCTAGATCGCTGACTTAACTTTTAAGTAACATCTGGCAACAACAACAAAACAAAGAAAACTCAAAGCCCCTTAAATGGATCGAGCCTGTTTGGTTATTTGTTCTGTTTTATTTTTCATTATTAGCATTTCCCCTCTTCCCTAGTGTCTCCCTGACCCCGGGACCTGTATGAGGGGCCTAAATTGTCACCAACTTTGTTTTTCTTGTATCCATAGGAGGAAAGTGGGCAAAGTGGCATATTCAAATCATTGTTGTATTGTTTTTGTGTGTGTCACCTGTTTGTATTGGAGTGAGAACCACAGCCATGCTTGAGGTCCCCTTAGCTCTGCCATCCTGAGTTGGCTGTCTGTGGAGCGCCACTGTGGTTGCTGTGTCTTCTGTCTCCCACTGATGAGACCCCCATCTCCCCATCCCTTGTCCAGTTCCCAGCATGCAGTTTGCCAAGGATTTGCTTCTGGTGAAGGAGAAGGAGGGTGTCCTGCACGTTCCTGTCGTCCGGAGTGGGGACCTGAGCTATGAGTCATCCGTGAGGTGCTACACTCAGAGCCACTCTGCTCAGGTCATGGAGGACTTTGAGGAGAGAAGGGATGCAGACTCTTCCAGGATTACATTCCTGAAAGGGGAGAAGGTAAGTGAGCGCATGGTGGCTAGCAGTGACGTTCTCTCCTTTAGCCCTGATCTGTCCATGAGGTAAATGAGATATGACCTAGCTCTTATAGTTCTTTACAAATCAACAAAATTACTAATAATGCCACCTATTCCACTTGGCTGTCTTCTTTGTCTTTGGTTACAGCCAAACACATACATCATTGGTTACATACAGATGGGAAGCTTAGATGGAACCCAGTAGAATCAAATATAGACCTCTTAGTATGAAACTGTAACAGAGATACCTCACCCAATGTTCCAGCAGCGAAAGGAAGTTCTCTGTTGTCAAGGTCTTTGTCCCAGGGCAAATAGATCCCAACACAGGAGCCAAGAGGCCTGCGCTACACAGCCTCAAGTGTTGTCTTGACAGTGGACATAGTAACTGCTCATCCTTTTCAGTTAACTTAAAGTAACTCTCAAGAGAGAAACTCATTGTCTCTCATATATAACCGCCTCTGAATCTCATTGCAATCTTAGAGGTGTGACCGAAAGAACTGCACTAACCATTTTCAAGTCTCAGTTCCCATGGCAGAGTCAGGTGTGTGCACTCTTTATTCAAGGCACATAATCCTCATTCTATGCAATGCTCCTCCCATGGTTTTTCTGAGTTTCTTATTTTCTTCCTCATCTATTGTGTTTGATCCGTATCTCCTATCTGATTTCTTTTCTCTCGAAGTGTTTTCGTTTTGTTCTGTTAGGGGTCAGTTATTAGGAGTACTTGCTACTCTTCCCGGAGACCTGAATATACTTCCTCACACCCATGTCAGGAAGTCACAGCTGACCTTCACTCCACCCTCGAGGGATCCAACTCCCTCTTCTAGCCTCCACGGATTCACACACACACGCGCACGCACATAAATATAATTTCAAGAAATCTTTTTAAGCATTCTTTGTTTTTCCTACATGATCTGTTATTTATAAAACGTTATTCTCTATTTAGTCTCCTGCTGTTTTTGCAGCATTTTGTCTCACGTTCTGCCTGTGTCTTTTAGATCCATATCTAATCTGGCGCTTGTCTTGTATAATGCTTCATGTCATGTGCCTGCTCTATATCACTCATGATGCTCGGGAACAGTAAGGAGCCTCAGTGGTCACACCAGATAGCTTCGTAGCTATGTCACCACAAGTCATGTTGCAGTGTCCGTCCTTACAGGTGTGCACTTCCAAGACCTGAGTGAGAATTTCTTTAGAGATTTATCTTCAGGGACACACTGCTAGGATGTGCATACACTACATTAGATAAGGAATGCTGGAGACGTTTCCAGAACATCCCTGGAAGTGTATGAAGACTGTGATCAGTCTGTATCCCCTCCTGCAATAGCATTGCTTGTCCTTTCTGTTTTTGTAGAATGATAAAAAATAAAGCAGATGTCATTCTGCTTTGTGTTTCTCTGCTACTGTTTTGCGTGACCGCTTAGTGGATTTCGTGGTTAGCCTTTCTATACCCACAGCAACTTTGAGAGGAAAGGGTTTACTTCATCTTACAGCTTACAGTCCATTGTCCAGGGAAGTCAAGGCAGGAACTGATGCAAAGGCTGTGGAGGAATAATGATTACTGGCTTGCTTTTCATGACTTGCTCATACCAGCCAGGACCACCTGCCCAGAGTTGACACCACCCTCAGTGAAGACGATACTTCACAGGCTTGCCTATTGGCCAGTCTATGGAGGTATTTTCTCAACTGAGAGACCCTCTTTCCAAATTACTTTAACTTGTATCAAGTTGACAAAAAAAAAAAAAAAAAAACCTGGCTGGTAAAATTGATCCCATCAACTCAACACACAAACACATCATTATTCAACTAGAATCTTTCCTTTGTTGACAAGATGGCAATACTAATATTAATATTGATATAAAAATATAAAATATTCTTTTAAAAGTCCCACTTTCTTAAGAATTGAAACACTTTAAAAGTTCAATCCCTTTAAAACATCCAAGGTCTCTTTCAAAGTTCAGTTTCTGCAAGAGATGCAAAGTTTCTCGATAATTTCAGTATCGAGTGTCAAAATAAAAGGTAGGTCAAATACTTTTCTTACTCCAAAAGGGGAAGAACAGGACACAGCTACAGTCAGAACAAAGCAAGACCCCAATTCCACAGTGTGGAAAGTTCAGTGCTTGACTTCTGAGACACGCTCACAGTTCTCTGAGCCCGAGGGCCTTGAGAGCGGCGCTTCTCTCCCGTCCACGGCACACACAGCTTGTCTTCTCGGCTCAGGACAGCTCCATTCCCAAGCTCATGCTTTCCTTGGCAGTCACCCCATGACACTGGCATCTCTAAAATGTTGGTGTCACCACTGTGACTGGGCTGCACCTTCCCCAGATGTCTTGTCTGGTCTCCCTCCTGGACTCTAACCCTGCCACATAGCACCAAGCTTCAACTTCTTTCCATGACCCCTTCAATACTTGTACTGCGGTTGAGGTTGCTTGCGTCTTCACCAGTGGTTTCTCCTGGCCTCTCACGGTGTCAAGCCTCAGATGCTGTACATGACCCTGTTGTAAAAGGGAGCAATGGGCTGCTTCCTGCCACCCGGCTAGTTTTACCCGAAAAAATTACATAGAAACTGTATTCTTTTAAACACTGCTTGGCCCATTAGTTTTAACCTCTTATTGGCTAGCTCTTACATATTGATCTAACCCATTTTTAATATTCTGTGTAGCACCACGAGCTGGCTTACCAGGAAAGAACTTAACCTGCGTCTGTCTGGAGTGGGAGAATCATGGCGACTGCCTGACTCGGCTTCTTTCTACCAGCATTCTGTTCTGTTTTCTCCACCTACCTAATTTTCTGTCCTATCAAAGGCCAAGCAGTTTTCTTTATTAATTAACCAAAGAAAGCAACAGATAGACAAATGACCCACCTCCATCATGACCTTTTCTTGCCTCCAAAACCAGCACTGCCTGGGAGTCTCTCGTGTCTTCCATGTTCAGTCACCAGCACAAAGGCCAGCCTTGGTTTCTCTGGACCACAGCTTCGTGTGCTGACCCTGAGGAAATACTTCCAAAGATCTCACCTCAGTGATGCTGGTCTCTTCTCAGTCACAGCTGATTCTTCAGCCCTAGATGGCCAGTATCAGCTGTCCCAGCAAAGCCAAGGTTTTATTTTAGTGGTGCTGAATTCAAAATATCACATAAATGTCCTTAACAAGCAAGGCCTCCATCATCTGCCCTGCTCTCAGCATTGCCTTCTGTGTTCTCAGCTCTGAGCACTCAATGGCTTTTCTAGCCCAAGGTTCCAAAGTCTTTCCACAATTCTCCCGAAACTCATGGTCAGGTCTGTCACATCAATACCCCCCTTCTGGTTCCAGCTTCTTCATTAGGGTTTTCTATTGATGTGCTACAACACCATGACCCAAATCAACTTCAACCATTTTTTTTTTACTTACCCCAAATTTTTATTTGTGTTGTAATAAACATTAAATTGCCATAACATACTTGAATTTTATCAATTTAGAAATCACTATGATAGGGGCTGGAGAGACGGCTCAGCAGTTAAGAGCATTGGCTGCTCTCTCAGAGGACCCAGGTTCAAGTCTCAGTACCCACACGGCAGCTCACAACTGTCTGTAACTCAAGTTCCAATGGATCCAGCTCTCTTACCAGACATACATGCAGGCCAAACACTAATGCACATAGATATTTAAAAATAAAACAAACTACTTAAAAAGGAAATTACTATGATAATATAAAATTAGAAGCAAGGATGTGTTCTAATATAATTTATGTTAGTGCTGTAGCTTAGTGGCTATAAGGACATAGGGATATTTGCTAAGTCCAAATTTTAAACTACATATAGGAACATTTCTTTCTCATCTACTTTTGCATTTATATGAGTGTACAAAAGAAAATAAAGAACATTTCTTGTCCCTTCTCCTGCTGTTTTCTTTAACTCCTAAATTCAAGAAATAATAATTTAAATGAGACTCACAAGTGGTTTAGGCTGTTTTTTATCTATAACTTCAATTTTAATTTTTTTATGATTATATACTCCCTTTTTTTAAAATGTTTTTAAAATTAGCCATAATGTTCCTAGCTGACAGAAGTGTCCCACTTTGATGTAACCAAATATACCAAGGTCTTGTTAATCCTTTGACCCTTAGCCTGAGAAGACGTGACCTGCTACAGAGTTCTTCCTACTCTTCTCATCTTCACTACAAAAAGGAAATCCAAAGCCGCAAAGAGTCATGACTCAGAGGCTGGTGCCGGGTTTGGGAATTTTGTTAGTGGCAACCTGAGTGTAGAGGCGTGGACAAACACTGCTGATGCGTTCCTGAGCTCTGAGTCTGCGCTTCTGCATTTGTTTTCAGCTCAAAAACAAACAAACAAACAAAAACCACTGCCTACGCCAAGAAATAGCTTTGAAATAGCTTTTCATTTAATAGAAGAGATTGAATAGACCGCTCGCTACCCACTCTACAATCCGTGATAATTCCTCGGCACACTCAGATTGAAAAGTCACTACTGAATTCATATATTCTATGATGAATTCTTACCGTAGGGAAGATGTTGTAGGGAAGAGTCTTTCTTGAGAAACGTGAAACGATGTTCGCAGGGAAGACTTACATTTAGCGTGATTTGAGAAGCATGGTTTAGAACTCCTTCCTGCCCACACACAGTCTGTGAAAGACAGTTGGGTAGTAAATTTAAAATGGTCAGGCAATGGTATCCCACGTCCCATCACATGAATCTATTGCTGAGGTTTCTGTATGTAAAAAAAAAATATGATTTTTTTCTCAGAAACATGGTCCTCAGTGGAGAATATTCAGTTTGAGAAATGCTAGGTTTCCTACTTCTACCAAGAACTTGGGTTCTGGCCCCAGTTTTCCATCCTCTAGTGTTCAGACAAAATGCTATGTGGTAGAAAATGTAAAATCTTCAGCGTTTCAAGTTATGTTTAGCTTAAGATGGTGTCTTTCTGAATTCCTTAAGAAGTTATTTCATTTTCACAAAGGAAAGGGAGTTTATCCAACCTCCAGGATGAAGAGCCTTATGCCAACTCCCATCATTAGACTTCCGCTCTTTATAACGTGTTCAAATATCTTCATTTGTCCAGACACCATGTGGGAAAGCACACCAGTATTTGCATGTGTGTTTTGGTGGGCTGTTGCTTGTATTGGCTTGGTTTTCATAAATTAATCGCCAAGATTTCAAGTGATTTGGAATGTCTTTATAATGCAAGAATTGCCGTATAGGTACATCCTACTCAGCTATAAACCGCTAGAATTACAAATTTATTTTATACATGAAACCGTTGAGATGCTTTTGAGTCTGCAAATTCTCTCTACAAAGAGAGAAAATTATCATCTAAGAAAACCGCCTATCACGGGTCTCCTCCTTCAAGGTTGAGTATGTCTTGTGTGTTGGTCGTAGGTGAAGAACTGCACTGTCTACATCCATGATGACTCCATGTTTGAGCCTGAGGAGCAGTTCAGGGTCCATCTTGGCCATCCTCTCGGGAACCACTGGAGTGGAGCCAGAGTCGGGAAGATCAGCGTGGCCACTGTCACCATATCCAATGACGAAGATGGTAAGAGCAGAGAATGCCTTTTTAGCCCTCGGAGGTTGCTAGGACATGAACAGAAAGCTTACGAATGATATTAGTGTTTTGAAAGGGAAAGAGCTAGAAAAGTGCCTATGGATGGCAACCTCTGAATATTTTTATAGAATATTCAGTGGGGCCCTGGAAGTTCACAGGAACCCTTCATCTCATCATTCCCTACATTGTCACAGATAGAGAACAGATATGGTTCAAAGCTAGAACCAGGATCTTAGAGCGGAAAATAAAAACCATATAAGTTGCTCCAGGTCTGGAAGGGGGCTGGAAATACAAGCAGACATCGTTGAGAACTGATCCAAAACAGTGCTGTCTTCCTGGCAAAGTCCGATTTCCGATTGACTCCTCCCACTGACAGAAACAACCTTAAATTCTAACATCACGTGACCAGCAGAGTGACCAGACACCCAAGGAATACAGCACCTGTTTTTTGATGAAAACATCATTACTTTTATGAAAACAGATGTGAAAAAGCAGAGTCTACACAAAGCACTTAATTTGCATCTTAGCTACACAGCTCTAAGCAGCAACACTGGGTGAGAACCTTGATTTCTTCAGGATTCTAAAGTCTGCATTCTTAACTACTCTGAGAGTGTGGTAAACCTCCTAGGATCCTAATGAAAACTCAGGAGCCATCTGGGACATCAATAAGGAAAGCTGGCCTCGAGGCTGGGAAGATAGTTCAGGTGGTAAAGTGTTTGACCCTCAAGCATAAGGGTCAAAACATGAGTTCAATACCCAACATCCACATAAAAAGCCAGACCTGTGGAAGTGAAAGCAGGATAAACCCTGGGGTTTTCAGCATTCCTTGCCTAGTTGGTAAGCCCCAGGTTCCAATGAGAGATCCTGCCTTAGAAAAAAAGTAGATGGCTATTGATGTCACCTGAGTTGACATCTTGCCTCTACATGCACACAACCACACACATACACACACACACACACACACACACACACACTGCCTTGTAGTTGAATTAGTCCTGTATACAAACCTAGGTTCAACCCCCAAGGTGAACCTTTCTCAGACTCAAAGAAAACACAATGATCAAGACTCAGCAAGACTGAGACTGGAAGGTCCTCAGCGGGTAAGAGCAATGGCTGCTCTTGCAGACAGCTGGAGTTCAGTTGCCAGCAGCCACTTGAAGCAGCTCACAGCTGCCTGTAATCCAGCCACAAGGGACCCAATGCTTGTTTCTGACCCCCTGGGCACCTACACAGTGTATACATATACATGAATACAGATAAAAGAAAAGGATTCAAACAAAAGGTAATAAATTCAGCCCATTCAGCAGTGTTCCAATGTTTCAAAGACCTTCTCACCTGAAACTATAAAGTAAGTCACCATGAAACTTTCTGGAAAACAGAAAAAACAGAGATGAGAAACTTCTAAAATATTCTGTAATGTGCTAAGATGATTATAAAATTAAAAACTGCTCTCAATTTCCCCATCATCTTATCTTCTTTTCTGGCATCATTTTAGCCTTCCTTTCGTCATGAAATTTGAATTCATGGGATAAAAATGAGTATTATTATTAATCATTTTCCAGCAACAATAGTGCCTCAGACATTGTGTCAAGAAAGCTTGTGCTCCCAAGCTAACTATACTGACTGAAATAAATATGGAGATCTTTGGAAAGACTAGCATAGGGAAGATCAAAACACAGACAGCAGTCTGAAGGCCCAGGTGTAAAACATGGAGTTAGTTTACTTAAGGAATCTGTAAATGAGATACCTTATAAACCATAAAAACTTGCAGCTTATAACTAAAAAGTTTATTTATGCAATCAATCAATAGATATTTTTTGAGTACCTATGTCCCAGTCACTTGATAAATTATGCAAATTTTAATTTTAAAAGCTTTAGTTTAAAAACATTCTTTGAACTATGATGTCATAGTGGAAGCTTGGCTATCAAACATTTTAAAGTCTTCTTTTTTGGTTTTAATAAGAATCATGTGATAAATAATTCCTACAGGAGCCCAGATGAGTTCCTTTGTCTAAAACGTTACTGAGGGGTAAATGCTGGTGATTTTTATGACTGCTAGCCACTTGGCCGTGGTACTGTGAACGCTCTCTCAGGTCCCTAGAAGCTGGTTCCTTCGGAGTCTGATCCTTTGAGCTATTCTAACTTGCTCTTATTCTCCTTAGCCCCTACCATTGAATTTGAAGAGGCTGCTTACCAAGTCCGGGAACCTGCGGGGCCAGATGCCATTGCAGTTCTGAGCATCAAGGTCATCCGCAGAGGTGATCAGAACAGGACTTCAAAGATCCGCTGTAGCACGCGCGATGGCTCTGCCCAGTCTGGTGTGGATTACCACCCCAAGAGCCGAGTCTTGAAATTCAGTCCTGGTAAGTGAGGGCCAATGTCAGTCTTTGGGTTTTCTTTTTTCTTGTTTTTAGGCTAGCATTTACTGGTTATATATAATAATAGATTTCATTATGCTATTTTTATACCTGTATATAATGCATTTTGATCATATCCACCCCTCCCCACATTGTCTTTCCTTGTCCCTCCCATTCCCACCAGTCCAGTTTATAGGGATCTTTTTGTTTTTGTTATTTTTTGCTTGCTTACTTTTTGTTTTGTTTTTTTGAGAGACAGGATTTCTCTGTGTAACCCTGGCTGTCCTGGAACCTGCTCTGTAGACCACATTAACCTCAAACTTACAGACTTCCACCTGTCTCTGCCTTCCAAGTGCTGGCATTAAAGGCATGCGCCACTACTACCAGCTGGGGTTTTCTTAGTGGAGAGGAAAACATGTTATATTTGAATACAGGATTAGGATAAGATATTGAATTAGATTGTACTAGCGTCAATAGAATAAAACATTTACTAAATATATATTTGAGATTGCAGGTAAAACAAGTAGCTAGTTCTTTAAAAAAAAAAAAAAGTACCCATTCATAAAACACCCTGGGCATTTGGGTTTATTTGAAGGATTTTTGTTAGCTTTTTGTTTAGTTGGGTGAAGCAACACTCAGTTTTAAATACAGATATATGCACATGTATCATCTGATATATGGTGAAAATGCTGTTCTGATCCCTTTAAGGCTTACCAAAGTCTAAAAGATGTAATAACAATGTGCAAATGGTTTTAAATCTACTGGGAAATAGGATAGCCTGTCACAAGTTTCCAAAAATACTTTATCCTGGAGACAAAAATGGTGGTAGGTCTGGGAAGGGAGAACCACAAGAATCCAGTCGTGACCATTTGACCCTCTGATGCATTGATTTGGTAGAGGAAATGGATAGTGATTCCTGCAGCTCAGAGACCTCTCTGGAGCTTTATGGGGCTTTCTGCTGTCTTACTCGGGGCTACTATCGCTATGATGAAACTCCACAACCTAAAGCAAGCTGAGGAGGGGAGGGTTTACTTGGTTTTCAATCCCACATCATAGTCTATCAGTGAAGGAAGTCAGGGCAGGAAGCTAGAGGCAGGAGCTGATGCAGAAGCCATGGAGGGGTGCTGCTTACTGGCTTGCTCCCTGTGGCTTGCTCTGCCTACATCTAGAACCCAGGACCACCAGCCTAAGAATGGCCCCACCCACATTCAATGGCCCTGCCACATCAATCACTAACTAAGAAAATACACGACAGGCTTGCCTGCAGCCGGATCTTATGGAGAAATCTTCTCAACTGAGGCTTTCTCCTCTGCAGTGATTTTAGCTTGTGTCCAGTTGACATAGAACTAGGCAGCACAGCTTCCATCTTTTGTGTGTCCAGCTGGTGTTTGCTGGAACCGTAGCCAGCCTTCCACATCTGCGTTACTGTTCCTTACTCTTTATTTTTTGCTGCCTAAGATCCTGAATGGAGAACGGGTCAGAAGCAGCATGGACCAGATGCGAGAGGGAGGGGAAGAAAGGGCCTCATTGCCCTGCACTTCACAAGAGATGGCGTGAACTTCTAAAGCCATCGCCTGCCTCCTCCCGGCATCTGGTCCTCTCTGTTATTACCTTTGCAAAGCCTGGCCCGGTAGACAGCCTGTGGGCCTTTGCCTCGAAGGGCCTCTGTGCGCAAGCTTTCACAGTCACGTGAGAGCTCATGTGTAAGTGTAAAAGGGAAAGAAAAATTAAGCAAAAAGAAAAAAAGAAAAGAGTAACCAGGATGAAGTGTACTTTGGATCATGGATTTTTATTACAGCCAGCCTGTGTCAGGCAGGGGCCATTAATCCTTATGTGGTGTTGAATAGTAAATCTGCGGAGCCGAGTCTCTACCACAGGTAGAACTGGGTCTATAAAACAGCCTCCGCTTGAGACGGGTCTGCGTGATTAGCAGACATTGCATCTGTGAGGGGCCCCTGAAAGGACAGGGCATATTTTAATGTGATGTCTGAGCCATGCCAGCCTGTGCTCTCTTGAGTGCGTGCCCTCACCTTTGCTCCTTCTGTTCTGTCCTTGGTGAAGGTGTGGATCATATCTTCTTCAAAGTCGAGATCCTGTCCAACGAAGATCGAGAATGGCATGAATCCTTTTCTCTAGTCCTTGGCCCAGATGATCCCGTGGAAGCAGTGCTTGGGGACGTGACCACTACCACTGTGACGATTCTAGACCAAGAGGCCGCAGGAAGTCTCATATTGCCGGCACCACCCATTGTGAGTTGCTTGCTCCAAAGGAGGGCTGGTTTTGTGTCTCAGTGGCCTGTAGTGGAGAACTGGGGAGGAGATAGATACAGTGTGTGCTTCTTTGCTCTTGGCACTGTGCCAAGAGGATCTCTCTGCCCACTGACCCCCTACAGAGAATGACAGACCTTGTCTGGAGGCGTTTTATGCTTGGTACATCTCTCACTCAGGGTCCTATGACCAACTAGTGGGTAGAACCCACAGATTCTACAAAGAACCCTTCAGTGCACAGCATGGCCCCCAACAGAAAAAAAAGCAGTTATTTGGTGCAAATACTAATAGTGTGGAGGGTGGAGGAGCCCATTCCTGATGCAAGACCCAAGCTATCGCCATATTGATTGGATAAAGATAGACAGTGCAATCCGGTTATCTTCTCATGGCTCTCGTGGGCAGAGTAAGAAAGCAATACTACTGTACGTATCGATCATCCTCCATACTCAGCACACAGAATTAAGTACACGTGGAGATGTACTACCAGGTTTCTCAGTTTGGGCAGAATAGAATGAGCGCCACTAAGGAGACAATGCCCAAGGGTCCCCAGTGGACCCTCAATCTATGAGTCAAGTAATCAGAACTACTCTTCCAGATTCCCCTAACTCCTCTCTTACGTATTAGAAGAGATGAGCATTTCAAAATTTTTCTCTTGTCTGACTATGAAACAAATACGCTACCTTCATTATTTTTATTTTTCTGTCTTGGACAAGCATGCCCTTCTGCACCATCAACTCCATTAGCAGCTGCCATTTGTAACAGAATCTGCGATCCAATGCGTAAAAGAATTAAAGTTTTTTTTTTCTCATAAGAGATAAGACTCCAGTTTCCGGAATGCAGCTGATATGTTAAGAAGGCTTCTGGGGGGGCGGGGGAGTCTCCTCCACATATAGTGCCTTCACCTTTGCCTGGCAAGGAACTACTGTTTCCTGTTGTGGCTTACGGAATTCCTAGGAGTTAAGAGGTTGTGTGGTCTCTGAAGGCTGCCATAGTTCCCTGATCTTCACGTTCCTCAACCCAACCTGAAGCTCTGCTGCTTTCTCCTAGGTCGTCACCCTCGCTGACTATGATCATGTGGAAGAGGTTTCAAAGGAAGGCGTCAAGAAAGCCCCGTCTCCTGGCTACCCGCTGGTCTGTGTCACGCCCTGTGACCCCCACTTCCCTAGGTATGCCGTCATGAAGGACCGCTGCAGCGAGGCTGGCATCAACCAAACATCTGTGCAGTTCAGCTGGGAAGTGGCAGCGCCCACGGATGGCAACGGGGCCCGGTCTCCCTTTGAGACCATCACTGATAACACACCGTTCACCAGCGTCAACCATAAGGTAAGGCAGGCCGAACCCAAATCAGGAAGAAAAGAGTTGGTGTCGCTCTTGTCAAATCCCATGAGTCCGTGCGTGGCGTTTGGAGTGAAACAAATAATCAGGTCTAGGCTTAGATGCTAGACAAAGTAAAGAGGTACAATCGAAAGAGAGCTAAGTCAGTCATCTGCTGGCCTGTTTACAAATCCCAGTCTGCCCACCTTTTGGCCACTTAACATAAAGTCATTCTTTGACCTGTCTTAGCCTCCTGATCTGTAGAATATTTCCTCCTCTTGGCCACTTGACAAGATCACTGACCAGTGTGGCTTATAAAAGATCAAGCTTGTCCAAGATTCCAGGTGGGTGCCATTAAGTGATTCCTTTTTATGTTTGTTTTAATCATTCAATAAGTATTTGGATATAAACTTTTTGGGGATTCAGATTTCTCCCACATTTACAAAGCACTGTGGGGAGACAGGAAAAGAGGCTCCTAGATGGAGCACACCTACATCCCACCCACCGCAGACCAGAGAGCAGTCACTGCTCTGTTTGCCCAGACTTGGGAAGACGTGTCCCACAGCAGATATCCTCATCCACCAGGGATATGGTTTTTGTTTGTTTTTAAGACAGTCAAGACTCGGTCTCAATGCAGACTCTAGCTGACTGACACATAGCAAAATGTCTGTGCTGACTACTTTTGGGCCTCTGAGATTATTTTCAGACTGTGTTTCTTGAAGAACAGGGTCACTCACAGCCACTGTCATCGGCCCCACTTACAAAGACTGGGAAATCTGTTCTTTTGCAAAATAGCACAAATTTAAATCACCTTCTGCGTTATTAAAATTTTAAGGGCTTAAGAAATGCTTCCGAGATAGAGCTCTTGCTATACACACACGAGAACCTGAGTTTGAATCTCCAGAACCCATGTAAAACTGGGCATGGCGGCCAACACATCATTTCAGTGACCCTGTGGTGAAGTGGGCGGTGGGAACAAGAATATCCCTGGAATCTTATTAGCCTGGAGTGTGCAGGACAGTGACAAACAACAGAGGGGGGGGGGAGAGAGAGAGAAATAGAGAGAGAACCCTTTAAAGTAAGACTTAACAGTTTATTAAAAGTATCTAATTTTGTTTCAAACCAGAACCTTGTATTTGAGCCAAAAGTACATGTTTTTCCAGGTACTAAGTTTATAGCATCGTGGCCCTAACTTCTCTCCTGCATTGAACTGGTGACTAATACCCTTCACCCAGTTTCCTTTGCTTTATGCCCATTTCTTCAGTTGTTTATTTAATACCATTGTGTTTATGCATTTTTGTGCCATGCCTAGCATCCCTCCTAGACTAAGTCCCTGTATAAATAAATGAAGAGATGGCAGCTAATTAAAAAAAGTTTAATGGGAAATTTTTCTTTAATTTTTAATGGACTTCAATGAAAATTGTCTCCACGGGAGGAATTTAACATTTATGTACTTGCTTTGTGGGAGGTCTAAGGCACACAGAACTTTCCTGACTTGTACTTCCCGTGTGTGCACACAATCACCTAGCATGTCCAGGTAACAGGGACCTACTACGTTGCCTCTCAACTGCCCTTGCTCCTCATGCCTCTCCATTTCTAGAAATGGGAAGGAATCCAGGGAGAGCATTTCAAAGGCCACGAGGCATCAGAGGCCAAGTTCTTAGCTTCAAGCTTTTACGATGCCATGACCTCTGCAATGTCTTGGGAAGTGTTGGGAAAGTCTCTGCTTCTGTTGCTCAGGAAGGACTCACTGTCTGACACACAGAAGTCAGGATGCTACATCAGATTTTTGCAAAATAGATGAAGCTTTATTAAGTATCCGGCTGACAGAGATCAGAAACTAACCCCTCCGGTCGGCCTCCCTGATCAGCCAGTAGCAGAGAACTTCTAGAAATGGGGGAGGAGAAAGGCTGCTGCTGTCGGGGCGACAAGAGGGGAGCACGCGTTCCCTTGGGAAGCAAGCTGCCTTCTGTGCCCAAGGTTTTGAGTTTGGGATGTCATTGGCCAGATATCTTAGCCTCTTCCATTCACTCTTGAAAGGCTGATTCTGAGGCGAGGCTTTTTCGTGGAAGATAAAGAAATATGTCCCATGTGTCCAGGCTTAGCCTCATTACAGCACATTCTCAGCAGCTGTGGCCTGTAGGCCAGCGAGTCTTGCTGGAAAATGTGAGAAGCAGTTGTGTTGCCCTGATACTGAACTTCCGGTCTAAGGAGAACAACAGACACAGTTACTGTAGACTGTCTTTTGATGCTTGTTTTATGTTTACTTGCTCATTTTCTTTCTCATCCTCTTACACTACAAGTATCTACTTCTCTGACCTTAGTGCTTGGTTCATGATGGATATCATTGGCACTACATAATAAATGGACAGATGGACGTGTCAGTGGGTTGATGCATACATGCATGGACGGATGGATGGATGAATGGATGGGTAGATGAATGGATGGGTGGATAGATGAATGATGGATGGATGAATGGATGGGTGGATAGACGAATGATGGATGGACGGATGGATGGATGGCCTCTGTAGCTAACTCTGTAACAGTGTTTCCTGTATCATACCCATCATTCACAGTGCTTATGCAGTATATTCATATCTGTGGTGCTTTGTCCCATAGGTTCTAGACAGCATTTACTTCAGCCGGAGGTTCCATGTGCGTTGTGTGGCAAAGGCTGTGGACAAGGTGGGCCATGTAGGGACCCCCTTGAGGAGCAATGTTGTTACCATTGGAACAGACAGTGCTATCTGCCACACCCCAGTGGTCGCTGGGACAGCTCGAGGCTTCCAGGCACAGTCCTTCATTGCCACCTTGAAATACCTGGACGTCAAACACAAAGAGCATCCTAACAGGTCAGGCAACATCTTCCCCCTCCCACTTTGTCCCACACCCCTGCCCCCCATGAATGGATTGCAAGTATCCGTGTGTGTTTTCCATCTCAGATGAGTAAGATCAGTGCGAGACATCTCTGCAAGTTTATCTCGTGGTAATTAGAGCCCCAGAAGAAAGGCTTTCTTCAAAGGCCCCTCAAGGTCTGGCCGCTTGCCTGTCTTCCTAGCCTCATTCATCTCACCTTGTGCGTTGCACCTGCCCCGCCAGCCACCTGCAGAGAATCACGCTACCTCCCAAGAGCTTCAAAGGCTTTGGCGTTACATGCTTTAGAGCCCCAACCCCAGTTCTTCCACTCCCTCCACTTGCCATAATTAAGTCCTCTTGTGCTATACTGTGGAACACCCGACGTCTCTTCTGGAACACTTTCAGCATTTCCTCCACTCCTCGGATGCCCATCTATGCTGCGTTCAGTGTGTTAGCATCGTTCTTGGCATCCATGCGGTGTGATAGATGGTGGAAACCTTAAGGGAAGGGACCGCGATGATCTATTTTGTATCTCTTCCATCTAGTTCAATGCCGCTGGTCCCCAAGACACACTTGCTGAATATCTGCTGAACTAATGAGCAATAACCCGGTCAAAACTGCAAGTCACTAGACTTTTTTTTTCCCTCTGCCCCCACGATTTTAATGGGAGACGGATACTTTCATCTGTTGCATAGCAGGAGAAGTCCACCATGTCATACATATTCATTAAACTTCATGGAGTTTAAGCATCTACCTTTATGAACAACTGAGTGGGGCCGAGTGTATGCAAATCCCCCTTCTTTTCAAACAGAGTAGGATTTATTTCTGCTAGGGAACAGTAACAGAAGAATGCAGGCAGCACCGGCCCTCTCCTAGGTGAAGAGCCACGCTCCTTACCTCTCATGTCTGAATTCCTCTAAAAAAAATGAGCTCGCAGACAAGCTTTAGAAAGTCAAAGCCCACACTCAATAAGCTTCGTGAAAATTTAAACTTGTGCAATGAAAACAAATGCGGCCCATAAGTACGGCTCTGCTTGCGTCCCCGGCTTTAACCGGTATTTATTAAGTTCATGTTTTATTTTGAATTGTATTCTACATGCACTGCAGAGACAAAGGCAATGAAGGAAATGGTCCTTGTCCTCGGAGTGGGGAGGCAAGATAAGCAGTCTGTAAACACACAAGAAAACAGCAGCCGGTGTAAATGAGTTACACACAGCCTGGGACAAAGGCTTTCCAGTGCTGAGGAGTAGAGATTGAGCCAAAGGTTGCTGCACAGGGAGGATGGTCAGAATGGAATGCAAGGGGTTCGGGGGCGGGGGGGACTTGAAAGAGAGAGGACAAAGACACTGTGGTTAGTAGGGTGTGGCTGGGTGAAGAAACTGACCTTAAATTTTAAGAATTCTACCATTTTATTATTCATTATTACTATTAAAATAAATCCCTAAAAACATTAAACACAGGCTGGGGAAATGGCTCAGTGGCTAAAGGCACCTGGCACACAGTATGGGGATGGAGCTGAGATCTCTAGAACCCATGTGAAATCAACTGAGCAGTTGTTGAAGCCACTTGTAATCCTAGCACTCAGGAGACAGAGAATCGGGTTCACCAGGGCAACATGGCTAGCCAAGACTGCTAGACCAATGAGCTCCAGGCTCAGCAAGAGACCCCGCCTTGACCTGGAGTGAGATCCAGGGGGACGTCTGATGTCAGCTTCTAGCTTCCTAAAGAGCACATGAAGACACATAGTGCATGTGTACCTACACACATGTAAACATGCACACGCACAACAGCATACATGACACACACATACAAAGAAGCATGTGAACATGGAGACAGAGTAGGCACAGCAGCTATATCAGTTACTAAAGCCTTAGTTCCCAAAGACACAAGGATGCCCCTTGACGAAAATGGAAGCTTCAGAGTAACTTGCGAGTGTATTGTTATCCTGTATAGAAAGAAAAATAAACCCTATGCTTCCTGACTGCCATGAGTCTTGAAGATCCTTTGGGAGTGAAAGTGACCCTGCATGTGACCCGGAGGTTCTCAAGCTGTGGGTCACAACCCCTTCAGAGCTCAACTGACCCTTTCACCTGGGTCTCTCGTAAGATCATCAGAAAACACCAATATTTGCATTACAATTTGTAACCCAAGCGAAATGACAGTTATGAGTGGCAATGGGAATAATTTCAGGGTCGGGGGTCACCACAGCCTGAGGAACTGTATTAAAGGGTTGCAGCATTAGGGGGGGTTCAGAACCACCCACCCACATGCTCGAGGTCAGATACAAATCCCACGTGGAAAACTTCAAGGGGATGAAAACTGCTAGATTCTCTGGCCAAGACAAATCAGTGACGACAAAGTCGTGTGGCCAGCCGGCTGCTCCGACCCGCGGCCGGACACGTCTGTCTTCTCCCTTCCAGAATCCACATTTCCGTGCAGATCCCCCACCAGGACGGGATGTTGCCTCTCATCTCCACCATGCCCCTGCACAACCTTCACTTCCTGCTGTCGGAGTCCATCTACAGACACCAGCACGTCTGCTCCAATCTAGTCACCGCCCGTGACCTGCGAGGACTCTCGGGTGAGCTTGCTCCTGTGCGCTGGAGGCAGGACTCCATGGGGAGGAACAGACTTCGTGTGGTTTCTAACCCTCAACTCTACATCAAATTTTCCTTATTTGAAAGCATCCAAACACGGGGGGGGGGGGGGCTCAACTGAAGTAAGCAGGCAAAGGAGGGCTCTCAGATGCAATTGACTTAGATTCCAAGCCTGTTCTGAGCCATTACCTTCACTGAACAAAAGTGGTTTGACCTCTCTCAGCCACCGTGTTCTTAACTGTCTGTGATGCAGAAACAACTCTTTCTACCAGTCAAATGGGGGAGGATCCGATGTGTTGTTAAGTTTAAAACGCCTCCGTGGTAAATAGGAGTTACTTCCCCACCCTTGGAGACCGTTCTTAGTTCTGGGCTCCCAGGCTCCCGTGACAGCAACACCTTTAGAAAGCACAGCATTAGATGCTGAAGGGTGGATACTCTAGAAGCAGGAACTGAGATAAAGTGTAGGGAACATGGTTGTCTTTAGAGATCAGCATCTACTCAAAGGTAAGGGGGAGAAGCAGGATTGGGCAGAGGGAAACACCCAACAGCCTGCAGCCTAGTGAAGAGAGAAAGGCCGAGGAGAACGCTGGGTAGCCTACCTCCCCCTGTCACCCATGGGCCGTTCTTGGCAAGAGCTTGACCTTGGCTGGGCACACCACAGCAGATGAGGGCTTGACGCAGCCAAGAGCTAACGGCACATATCACGTCTTGGTTCGCCACAGCAGATACTGCACTGTACAGAAAGTCCTGTCGGTTTCCATTTGCCTTGGCCAGTGCCCGTGAAATGTGTGCTCACCCACTGCCCCCTGCCCCCACCGCTTCATCTGATGAATCATTCAACAGTGGTTTGGAAGACAGAAGTGCATTCATCTGCTCTTACATATTCATTAGGTACCCTTCTTGGTAGTGGTGGTCTTTGTACAGTTGGGCCCAAATTATTCTTAAACCATTGAACTACACATGAAAGGTGAATTGGTCCAAATACATAGGCAATGAAGGAAACTACCGTGATTAAAAATTGCAAATCTCTACCTCTCCCCTCTTTAAAGATATTTAAATTCATCACAGATCAGTTGAGTCCCTGACAGGACAAAGGGCTGGTTGCTGGTGGCAAGCATTGTGGATACATTAGCCACTTTTAGTGCTCTAAGAGTTATACTCTGAGGCCAGCAGGATGCTCAGAGAATGTAGGTACTCAGAGGCTTAATGGCCTGAGATTGGTCTCCAGGACCACGTTAGGCGGAGAGAACTGACTCCCACAAGCTGCCCTCTGACCTCCATGCCATAGTCTTATACACACACATACAGGTTTGTGCATCTATGCACACACACACACACACACACACAAATAAATAAAAACATGAAACCGTTCATTTTATTTCAAATGTTCTAAAACTGTACCAATACTCAACTGTCTTCTGTACTTCACAGCAGCTCACAGGCTTGGCAGGGTTTGATCTAGTAATTCTGACCCGTAGCAGGTGGGGTTGAGTCAGGCATCTTTGGCAAGCTATTTACTAATTAAGGCAGTTTTATCCCCCCAAGAGTTCAGGGACTACTGGAGGAAGGGTGAGAAGGAAGTCGGACCTTGGTTTTATGGCTTTTCATAAGGCTCTTTTTCATATTGGTCTTAAAAATAGTTATTCGTGGCTGTGATCCACAGAGCAGGTCAGTTTCACCCAGACCAGTGGTGAGTCCCAGGAGCTGGGGAAACACTTGGGAAATTGCTTTATTCATCCATGATGTCATGTTGTCTTCATCCTTTCTCCTGGGTACCTGAGTTTCTTAGAGGAGCAGTGCTCCCATTTAATACTAGGCAACAGGCAGTTCAGTGCACTCTCTTTTCCACCCCCATATGTGCAAGTTCATCTGCGTGTGTGTGTTTGTACACTTGTGTAGGCCGAAGCTCCATTAAAGGTGTCTTCCTTAGTCATTCTCCCCTTTACTTTTTGAAACACAATCCCTTCATTAAGCCTTGGAGCTCTCTGGCTGCCCACTGAGTTCCAGGGCCCCACGTGTCTTCATGCTCCAGCACTGGAACCACACACATGTGTCTCCATGCTCCAACACTGGGACTACACACATGCGTCTCAGTGCTCCAGCACGGGAACCACACACATGTGTCTCTATGCTCCAGCACTGGGACTACACACACACGTGTGTCTCCATGCTCCAGCACAGGAACTACACACATGTGTCTCCATGCTCCAGCACGGGAACTACACATACATGGCCTCCATATCTGGCTTTTTTCTATGGGTGCTGGGGATCCCTGATCAGGACCTCATGCATATTCTGTGAGGAGCAGTCTGCCTGCTGAGACATGTCCTCAGCCCCCAGCAGGTGGCTCACCCATTTACGAGATCTCCTCTCCACCTCACTGTACATGGGGATTCCAAGGGAGACCCGGCCATAGTCTGAGATGAACAGCTCAGCAATGTCCCCTTCACCCAGCTCCTGGCAGGCTCTGACCACGTCACTGTCCCTTGTTCTCCCTCCCTGCAGAGGCAGGGTTCCTGGATGATGCAGGTTTCCACAGCACTGCCCTGGGCCCCGGCTATGACCGCCCCTTCCAGTTTGACCCAAGCGTCCGGGAGACTAAGACCATCCAGCTGTACAGACACTTGAACCTGAAGAGCTGCGTGTGGACCTTCGATGCATTCTATGACATGACCGAGCTGATTGACGTGTGCGGGGGCTCCGTGACTGCAGACTTCCAGGTGGGTGCCCTTCCTGTTCAATGCGCTCTATGACATGACCGAGCTGATCAACATATGCAGGGGCTCCGTGACTCCCGACTTCCAGGTGGGTGCTTGGGTGCTGTGCCAACTCTGTTCAGCTAGCACATAACAGTCCTAACTGGGCTAGCCAGGTAGGGAATAGATTCTGTATAAGTCCTTTCTCTGGGTCTTGGCGGTATTGTGGTTAAAATGGCCCTGCAGTCTTCTAAATCAAGTTAAAGTATAAGAAAATTACTGTGGCAAACTATCTGGACAAAAATCAAGAACCTGCTTCTTTAGATGCCTGTGTGGTTCTTTTCTCTGTGTATCCTTTGGGATGTAGAGAAGATTTAATTTGATACTGGGCTTGTTCATGTGCCTGTCCTTCTTCCCCGCTTGCAATGAATTAGAATAGCGGGTGGCAGGCCTCTCAGAAGACAATTCTAGATTCCAGAACGCTGGGAAGAGTCTGTTGTTTTGAGCGCTTTCACTCCGTGCTTAGCCCAGATTCACCACCCGATACATGCACACACATGCGTGTACATGTGCATGGTTAGCAAACCACTGGTCAGTCCTGATGTCAGCAGCTCTTCTAGGGAGAAGCCAGAGACATCGGACAGTACTGTAAAAGCAACAGTGGGACGGAGCTATCTCATTTCAAATGTGTTCTTTGTGTCCCGGCCTCTGGTTTTGTGTGCAGCACTGCCCTCTACTGGATGAAACTTCAAGGTGGCCTGCCTTTGTTTTTGATCCTGCAGATGCCTGGCCCACATAGTCCCAGGCTGTGAACAGTCACAAACCTTATTATTCCTCCCCTCGAAAATTAACGTTCTCTGTTCTCCATAACTTTTCTTCAATTGCAGAGCTTGGTATTTTTGTTCATAACGGTCTTTTAAAAGTCCCAAAGGTGAGGACTGTTTATGTCCACTTTTAAAATTTAAGACAGAAAAAAAATCCCATTGTTGTTTGTTTCTCTAAAAATAATAGAAATTGCTAATTGTAATTGAAGAAACACCAGAGAAACAGGAAATAAAGTCTTATTCAGTGTCTCTCAACTAGGGCGGAGACAACCTCCCTGAGCCCACATTAAACGTTGGCTCATGCTCTCTGCATAACACACAGCAGGTATGCATGAAATATGTGTCGGAGAACGTTCTTAAAGATTAGCAAGAAACATCATCTAGGATAAAGGAAACCAATGAGAACAGAGGGGAAAACATATCCGTCAAGATCTCATCGTACTTGCCCAATAACACAATAGAATTGTTCCAAACTTATTAACTTAGCTTTTTCTTATAGAAGAAATACATATTTATAGAGCAAAAAATATGAATTTTTAAATACATTCTCCCATCCACACTTGGACATCTGCTACCGTTTTATTATTTTCCCATCCAGTTTTTGTTCATGGCCAAGTAAAACGCACGTTAGTGCACCCAAGTAAAGACCGTGAAGGAGCCCCCTAGAGAGTGGTGTTCCCTTGAATGGTGATCTTGTTAATCAAGTCTCCACAATACTGTCTGTGCCAGGGAACAGCGGGAGGGAGCCCCTGCAGCCTTGAGCTGTTGGTGAGCTCCCTAGATGCCAGTGGGGCCTTTACTCCTGGCACGAGAATGTGATTGCTCACTAAGACACGCTGAGCCAGGCGTGTGTTCATACCAGAGGACAGGACTTGGGTGCCTTGCCGATCACCATTGCTCAGCATCTCCTGCGGGTCTCTGGTTGAGCACGCTGACAGAAGGGTACAAGTCAGCGGGCTCATCCCTTGCCCTGTGAGGCTTCACGTTTCCAGAGAAAGCCTCTAGAAACTGAGGATCAGAAGCGAAGATGGTTCTTAACTCTTTCAAAATGTTTGTGTCCGAGTGTCACCTTTTCAGAAAAGCCCTTGAAGGTCACCTCTTCTGAAGATGCCTCTTGGCCACCATGTACCCTCTTTATGTTTCGAGGACAAACTGCAAGTTAGGCATTTGATGAGGAATTCCTGTATGAGCCAGTGACCAAGGGAGTGGGTGGACACTGAGCCAAGAGGCAACGTCGTCTACCCTTTCCTCCCAGGAAAGACATAAGCCTGTCTCTTGCACACTGTTTCCTCGGCAGGTGAGGGATTCGGCACAGTCGTTCCTAACAGTGCACGTGCCTCTCTATGTGTCCTACATCTATGTGACAGCCCCCAGGGGCTGGGCCTCCTTGGAGCACCACACGGAGATGGAATTCTCTTTCTTCTATGACACGGTTCTCTGGAGGACAGGTATGCCCAGGGATGCCTTAGCTGCTCTACCTCACATTCGATCGTGACTAACTCAGCAATGAATTCTAACAGTAGCTACATTCCCATGGTCTTCTAGAGAAACAGAAAGGCTGACCGAGATCTAGAGAGTATGCTGATCTGTTATCCTTCTGTTTGATTCTTTATCCTTTCCGATGTCCTGTACTCAGCATGACCCCAAGCCCACTGCCCCTTACTTCCGCTGCTCCCATGCTCACCCCTCCCTTTCTAGGGGCAACAGCCTCCATCTGAGGGAGAGATGCTGAAGAACTTCGGGAGCATTCTTTAGAGAGGCTGAAGATGCATTCTTTCTTCTGTTGAATGGCTTGAGCTCAAATCATGTTTGTTTTATATTCTCCAAGGGAAAAGAGCTTGACATTCTCCTGCCTGAACCAAATCAACTCTTGGGCCTTTGGCTCTTGTCTTTTTTGGAGGGAGGAGTTAATAACTTTTATTTTTCTCCTCCTTTGATTCTATTTTATTTTAGTTCATTCTGAACCCATTGGGCACCATGTCTGTAACTGCCTCTACTTACTGTGTGTCAAGCCACAGTTGACTTTCTACAAGGTTCCCTGTCCTCTCCATGGTTTGAGTATAAAATGTAGATGTCAGAATTCAGGACTCCTCTAGGTCCTAAAAGTAAAAGAAAATATGTCATGGAGACGCTATGGTGCCAGGCATTTCGATTCCATTGTTTTCTAAAATGGATTAACCTGCATCTGGGAAAAGTGATAACCACATAGATAAGGCGCTCCTACAGGACAGTGGACCTGGAAAAAACTGAACCAAGAATGAGCTGCGTATTTCCATCGGCACTCATGTCTATTGTCAAGGCTCATGTGAATGAATAACTTTTCTCTAAATTACATTCCCATAAATACTTGGATCCTTTCAGAGATGTCTCTGGGACAATGTCTAAGCAGGTCACTATCTGGGAGGGTCCTCTCCACGCCCTGACTTTGTTTTGTGTGTGGTTGCTTGTCCAGGCATCCAGACAGACAGTGTGCTCTCGGCAAGGCTTCAGATCATAAGAATCTACATCAGAGAGGATGGCCGTCTCGTCATTGAGTTCAAGACCCATGCCAAATTCAGGGGTAATTTCTGCATGGTTTTTTCCCCTACTTCTTTATTTAAAAATACTTAAAACATTCAGAAAAGTCAAAGATAAGAACCACGAAGAAAAAGTAAACAACTGTTCACATTTTACCATCCATGTATGAACATACACACACTCTTTGGGGTAACCTCATTTGAAAGGAAATTTCCATCTTCGTGTCCATCACCCCCGACCCTTCAGTAGACCTCGTCTAAGAACAAGGAAGTCACGGTACCATTCCACACACAGTGCACCCGACACAGACCAGTAGTCCCGTGCAAACAGCCTCTCACCTTGCAGCTGCCTTTCCTACTTGTTTTATGTTTCTTTACGTTTGCTTCATATCTATAATCATAAAGGAAAGTAGATTCTGTCAAATTCCATGTTACCTTTTGGTTGTTTCTTTCCCTCCAGAGCTGTTACTCTCCCTTGAATGCTAACACTGACGTTTAAGGGCCATGATGTCTTGCTAAAATATTCTTAGCAACATCTGCACTTGTTTTCTTCTACCAAACCCTTGAATAGCTCTGAATATGACTATATCCAACATCGATATTTCCATCTATAAAACACTAAGACCCCAAAATGTGTCTGTTGATATTCAAAGCTGAGTATATTCAGCGTTCATTGTCCCGTAAATATCAATAAAATTGCATATGAGCTTGACACATTTCCTTTTGTGCTTATAGGTGTATCATGTGACCCTCATTGCCATTGAGTAGGGTGGTGGGATAGGCTAAGACGCTGTGCTATCTCAGCCATTGTCAGATGTATCCCCAAGGGCATATCTCCCTCAGCACCCTTATTTCTTTGCTAGAAGAACAGAAGTCAGGTCCCTAGGCAAACACTGTAAACTCACGAAATCACAGTGTATTTCACTCCGAAACAGGACAGTTCGTGATGGAGCACCACACTCTCCCAGATGTGAAGTCTTTCATATTGACTCCAGACCACCTAGGAGGAATTGAGTTTGACCTGCAACTCTTATGGAGTGCTCAGACATTTGATTCCCCACATCAACTCTGGAGAGCCACAAGCTCTTACAACAGGTAAATACCACGACGGAAGCTTCTGGGGCTTGGTCTGAGAATTTCTCGACTTTATTCAAGAGCTTGAAACATCAACACTTGAGGATTATTCGGAATGTTTCTGAATGTTCTCCTGCCTTCCACTTAAGCTGCCAGGGCTGGAGCTGCTACTAATAACAAGTCAGTGATGGCCACAAGGGCTTCTGGAGAATTTTGTGTCTTGCCATAAGCACACGAATTCCTTCTGAGTGGCCCCCAAGGAGAATCCATGGTTTTGTGTTCTTCAACTCTGCAAAGGAAGGAAGCCATGGAGTCTGGGAAGGGGACCCTGAAATGGAGGTCTAGTCAAGTGGAGGTGGGTGTTGCAAGGACACCGCTTCCGTTCTGCTCTGCAGAGATGCTCTGTCTCCATGTTATTTGCCTCCTTTTCCACAGCATCTCCTGACACACTCATGTTTTAACAGACAGAAGCTCTTGCCTTTAAGAATATGTTAGCAGGTTGTTAGTCGACAAGAAACACTAGCCGAATCGCCAGGCAGATTTCCTGAACTCTCTATTCGCCATCCCCTGAACCTTCCAGATTTTTATTAGCAGTGTGCCTTTTATAGTTTTCCTCAAAGGAAGGGCTGGAGTAAATGAAAATGCTTGGTTTTGTTAACACCTTGGGAAAATACTCTGAAGCTAGCATAGTCAGAGATGAGTCCCTGAAAGTGGCTCTCACAGAGTTGTCGGGGCAGAAATGCCTCCTGACCCTGCTCAGTAAAGCCGTGTCTTTCTGGGGCTAAGTCACCTTCGGGTGTTGCCTGTGGCAACAATCTGCTCTGTCTGCTTCCAGGAAGGACTACTCGGGGGAATACACCATCTATCTGATCCCTTGCACCGTGCAGCCCACACAGCCGTGGGTGGACCCGGGAGAGAAGCCTTTGGCCTGCACTGCACATGCCCCAGAGAGGTAGGCCAATATCGGTGCTCCCTGCTAATTCCGTGTCTTTACTTAAGAATTCTCCTGCTCGCTAACACGTGTTTATAATTCTGAGATGCGCAAAACCTAACAGGCACAGCCCCAGCTGGAGCTGAACAAGAGAGTCCTCTGCCTTCTGATATCAGCTCTCTGAGTACAGTGACCCCTCACGGTCTATTGGATGCTGCGTGTTTTCACTTGTGTACATTTCATCGGTGGCCTTGCTGTTTTGAGTGACTCCTAAGCACAGACCTGATGTATTTTCTACTGTTCCTAAGCACATAAGGGCTGTCATGTGCCCTATGGAAAATTAGATAAACTCCATTCAGGCACGAGTTGTTGTGCTGGTGGCTGTGAGTCTGATGCTAATGAATCAACAATGTGTATTAAGTAAAGGGGTCTTTAAACAGGAACACACATAAGGAATGGTTGTGTGTGGTCCTGCTGGTGGAATGCTGTCACCAGACATCCGCAGAAACCTAGCTCTGTATCTCCCGGGATCAGTGTCCCACACCCACTAACTCAACGTTCATAGAGACTTTATACACACAAACGATGGAGAAGAATAAGGACCAACTATATGGAGCTGGAGCAGCGGCTCAGCAGTTCAGAGCGCTGGCTGCTCTTCTAGGGAACCCCAGCACCAACACAGCGGCTAACAGTCATCTGTAATTCCGGTTCCGGGGGCTTCAGCACCCTCACCAGGACACCATGGGCACCAGGCACATTTGTGGTGCACTGACATCCATTTAGGCAAACACTCAAATACATAATAAATTAACAAAATATTTTATTTTAAAAGAACCAGCTTGTACCTACCTCGGGCCTGAGACCACACTGGGCCTGCCTTATTCCTTCATTCCATGTGAGGATTCACTCGGGTCTTATCAAGTGGTCTGAACACTAAGGTTACAGATTATATCACAACAGGGTGTTAAAAACCACCCAGGCCTCAGATACCTTAGAGTTTAGTGCCCACCTGTCTGAGGACATAGCGCCACCTAGAAGACACTGAGAGAAGATGCTAACGATAGCATTGGCGCCAAGAGAGAACTACTCGAGGCGTCACTTTCTTGTTGAAAGATTGCGAGTCGGCTGCTAGATTTGGTAATGGCGGGTTCGGTAGTACCCAGATAGTGCGATACACAAGATGCTAACCTTGGGGGATGGGGTGAAATCAAGAGAGGTCAGCAAGCAGGAGCAATAGGCATAAGGGGTTTCTCTAGAAAGAATGTTGGAGAAATGGTACAGCAACTGATGACAGATGAGAAGCCCTATTTTTTTTTTGTTTTTTTGTTTTTTTTTTTGTTTTTTTCGAGACAGGGTTTCTCTGTGGCTTTGGAGCCTATCCTGGAACTAGCTCTGTAGACCAGGCTGGTCTCGAACTCACAGAGATCCACCTGCCTCTGCCTCCCAAGTGCTGGGATTAAAGGCATGCACCACCATCGCCCGGCTTTTTAAAGAGCTTTTATTAGGTGTGGTTTAAGGTAGACAACACTTCCAGATGTTTGCGTGCTGCTGTGAAAGGGAGAGCTAACGGTGCATGGGATGAAGCCAGGTCCTTGAGGGTAGTAAACGGGCAATCATGAAGGAAGGGGCAAGCTTTTGCTTGGAGCCAAGACAGTCGGCTCATCCACTAAACAGTGCAAGCAGGCAGAGCCTATGGGTTCCAGAGAGGTGAACTGGGTGACTAAACCTGGCAAGATAGGCATCTGACTAAACCCAGCCTGAGCCTGAAGCAGGAGGAACACGGAGGTCTGAGGGAAAGGAGGAAGTGAGCAGTGAGACTTGGCAAGCAGGCTAAATTGTCTTTAAGTTGTGTTATTGATGGTCAACAAACTCCTGATGCATGCATACACATTTAATACATACTGACACATGTGTATCCTTGTGAAACATCACAGCGATCAAGACAACACACAGCCATTTCCCCCAGAAGTCTCTTCACACCTCTTTGTAGCCCCCTCACGCCTCCCCTTCTCCAGGTGTGCCCTCATCTGCTCTCTGTCACCAGGAGGAGAGTGAGTTTTCTGTAACCGTATGTGTTATCATACAACCGCAGTTATTTTTCTGTGGCTCATTTCACTTGGCGTGACTGTTTGGTGTTCTGTGTTACTGTATAAGCAGTTTCTGCCATTGCTGAGTTGTCTTGCCTGTTATGGCAAATAGCAGTCCATCAGTTCATCGTTACATGGGCACTTGGGCTCTTTCCAGCTTGGATCTATTTTAAATAGATCTGTCCTGCGTATGTATGTGCAATCCTTGTGTGACTACATGTTTCCTGTTTTCTTGGAACGGCTGGGTCATATGGTAGGTGTAGATTTAACTTAAAAAGTTGGCGGGTTGATCTCCCAAGTGTTTATAAAGAAGTAGTTGTGTGTGGCTGTCTCCACCAGAGCTGTGTAAAGTATTTCAGGTCCTTTGCATTCCAGGGAGAGTGTCTGGGAAGGTCCTGCTGCGGGTGGAAGGATTAATGGTGTGATAAAAAAAAAAGAGAGGAGCTGAAAAGATGGGGGCCAGGGTGTGAGGTGTTTGAATATGGACTCTGGGGTGCTTGTCCACAGTAGCAATAAGAAAGTAAGTAGCGTAGCTGCTGTTGGGTGGAGAAAAAGCCCTTGGCAAGAAAGGAGGTGAAGATTTAGATGGTCTCTGTCTGGATGCTGAGCCACCATAATTGATAGCAGTAGTGTTTGAAAGTATCCCAGTCAGTCACATAGAGGACACATGGTGACCAGGCAAATCCCTGAGGCTTTGGTAAAGACCTCCCATGCAGGAAAGAGTGCTCCCAAGTTTCCCACTCTCGGCTCGTTGTCCATTGTGGGTCTCTGTGTTAATTCCCATCATCTCTGATGTGTGTTGAGCAACGGCACTAATTTTCAGGGATAGCAGCATGTTATGGGACATCATTTTATTGCTGCGTACCATTAGCAGGGATAATATTAGGTTTCCCCTGTGTCCATGGCTTATGTAGTCTCGCGTTCTCAGCCACTTTAACAGTTTCGTATATGTGTGTGACAGAGTATCTAAAAATTTACCAAAAGAGTTCAGGATTCGGTGTGTGAATCTTGGAAAAGTCTAGCTGGGGCACTGTGGTAATCAAAGAGCCACTTTAGGGGACTGGTGGAATGGAATTCAGGAAGACCAGAGGCCCCAGTCTGCCACAGACAGGCGGGAGGGATGGTGTCAGGAAAACCATGAAGAACAGAGGGAGACGTTTGGACACGCGAAGGAATTTGCTCAACATTAAAAATTTTCATTTTTGACGGTGTCAGCTTCTCAGAGGACACGTGTGACAAGCATCTATTTGGCACCTGTCTTAAACAGAGCAGTACCAGTGCTTAGCGATTTTTATTTGTGGTATTTCATGTGGAGGTGTTTTCTTCTGCTCAGCCTTTAAGACAGAGTCTTGCTTGCTGTCAGTCAGGCTGCATTTGAACTCTCCATGTAATTCAGATATGAGTCCATACTCTGATCCAGCCTGCAAGTTCTGGGAGCCAGCAAGTCTAGCAAATCTGTGACCTCCGGGTTCTCTAGAGCCTTACCTCAAAAAATACCATGGAGAGTGTCTGAGGGGAAGAACCAGCACCAACCCCTGGCCACCACATGTCCATATATCCACACATACATGCATACAACATACACCACACACACACACACATGCACACACACATGCACACACACACATGCACACACACACACACGCACACACACGCACATGCACACACACATACCACTTTGAGGGGGAAATGTGCAGCTGATACCAAAGAGTTCTAAAGACTAAGTTATCCTGTTCATAGAGAGAGGCAGGGCCAGGGATGTGGCTCAGTTGGTAGGGTGTTGGAGTGATGTCAGCATTGTAGAAACTGACTGTGGATGGGGTGCATGCCTGTTATCCTAGGGCTAGGAATGAAAGAAGAGGAAAGGTCAAGCTGACTTAAACTACACAAGACCCTGTTGTTTTCATCTAAATCTAAATGTTGTTTTTTAACTAAATCTCAGCCATTTGATTTTCCCAGTGAAGACTGAGAAGCCAGATGCTGGGGTGAAAACCTGCTAGCTCAGAGAGGCGGAGAAAACAGCTAGCTCAACTCCCTCCTTTGCCAACATCCTAGAAAGAGACTACCCCTTGTCATTTCAAACCAAAAGGTCCCCAGACTCAATGTCCCTTCATTTTACTTCCTGCAACGCATCTCTTTATCCGTCTTTCTGACTCCTGCTGATGTTCTGTGGTTACTTCCCGTCGGCTGGTTGCTTGCTGACATAGACCTCTTGGCCTATGGAATGTTGTTTTTATTTAATCCTGTTTACAAGAAGCACAAAACTCTTGGATTAAAGGTGTGTGCTAGGGCTGAGCCCCACTACACACAGGTTTTTCCAGTAAATAAAACAAACTCAGGGTTCACAGTGTGATCAAATACCCTACAAGGCCCTTTCTCAAACAATAAAAACAAATAAAAGACATTATCCTTATGAATACATTCAGAAAATGGTCAGCAGCCACAGTGAAGCTGCGTACCCTGTCAAGAAGGGCGGCCAAGAGGACAGCTCAGATGCCATGTGAAGCTGGCTCTGCCCTCAAGGAGCTCTCACCTCTCCCCGTCTAGGTTCCTGATCCCCATTGCGTTCCAGCAGACCAACCGCCCCGTGCCGGTCGTGTATTCGCTCAACACTGAGTTTCAGCTCTGCAATAACGAGAAGGTGTTCCTGATGGACCCCAACACGTCTGACTTGTCACTGGCAGAAATGGATTACAAAGGAGCCTTTTCCAAAGGTCAGTTTCTTCCTCGAGCCGCAGGAAGCGGCTCTGCCTAGAGAGGAGACTCTTCTGGGCCCCTGGGCTGGCTGCCTATCTCTGCCTATGTGTCGGTCAGTAAACTCTGCGGGGAACATCTCCCAGGCTTCCATTCCAGGGCAGCCAAGGTAGAAGTAAGGGAAAGACTCCCATTCTTCCACCAACTTATAAAATGCGTGCTTAGTCTCAGTGCTGTAGCGATTGGCATATTGGGGGAAGAGGATTGGCATTTCCAGTCTAATTCTAACCTGGTGTTTAACTTGGCTAAGTTGTCTCCGCTCTGAATTCCCTGGAGAGATTGCAGGGGTAGATCCCAGCTGTACCGGCAATGCTGTGGGTCTCCTAGCATAGGCTACTTAAGGGAATAATGACGAAGATTATCTTTTGAACTCTTGGAAGAATTAAATAAAGAAAGGAAGAACTTGAGACCATTTCAGATGCTGTTCAAAAAAACAGTCCCCATATTAGGATTCCTGCCAACTCAGTCTTCAGTATAAAGCCTTTTCCTCAGTTGTAGCAGGTGACGTACGGCGTTGCACATGCTCTTAGAGTGAGCTGTCAAGCCAAAGTCCCTTGCTCTGCATCTCTCTCAGTCCTCCTGCCTTCACTTCCTGCACTCTTGGCAACTTTCAGCAGCTCCGTCCCTCAGTGCCTCAGTTTCCTCAGCTAGAAGTCTGCCAGCACCCCCACGAATGTTACTGCCTGAGAAAAAATTAGTACAGCAAATACCGGATTTGATAAATGTTGTCAGTCAATGGGATTAAACTCTTTGCTCTCGCGTCTGCCTTCTCGTTTGCATCTCACTTACCTCTGCATCCCTTGTGCGCAGCTGAGTGGTTGGTAATACAACAAATGCTCCAGTAATATCAATGAATGAGAGGAGCGGCGGATGGTAAATGTGTATTTCCGGGACTCCTGGAATCAGAGCTCTTCATAGAAGACGCACTTTTGATTCTGAGGACGTATGGCAAACACTTCTTCCTCTTTAACCTTGGAGTCCAACCTGGTTGGTGTCTTTCTTTGGATCTTTGCAGGGCAGATCCTCTACGGCCGAGTCCTTTGGAACCCAGAACAAAGCCTCCACTCTGCTTACAAGCTGCAGCTGGAGAAAGTCTATCTCTGCACTGGCAAGGACGGCTATGTGCCTTTCTTTGACCCCACGGGGACAATCTACAACGAAGGACCCCAGTACGGATGCATTCAGCCAAACAAGCACCTGAAGCACAGATTCCTCCTGCTGGTAGGCTCTCTGTCACTGTTAATGCCAAGGAGCCACAGTGAGCCAATGTCTCGGCTGTGAATTCCGATAAGAGCACAGCGTTTTCTCTGTTTTTCCTTTTATTGTTTTCTCTCTCTGATCGGTCACCTAGCACATGGCCAGTTTACTGGCTATGGTGGGCTGCATGACATGCTGTTGCTGACATTCCAGGAAGAGGAGAGTCTAAGCCAGTGTTTCTTCGAGTCTGGTTCAAAGGCCCTGAGGGGCCCTCACACTCCTTCATAGAGTCTACAAGGTGGAAATTGCCCTCCTCGTAGTATAAGGTGCCACCATTGCATGCTCGTGTCCTCACCAGAAGGTGTATTAGTATGAGTTCACAGTCCATGTTGTGCTTCAGGATTGGAGCGATGGCTCAGTGGTTACGAGCATGTACTAGTCTAGCAGAGGACCCTGTTTGATTCTCAGGACCCACATCAGGAAGCTCACAACCCCCAGGGGATCTAATGCCCTCTTCTGGCAAATGTCCTCTCCTCAAGCATTCACATATGTGCGCACACACACACACACACACACTAACTAACTAACTAAATAGAAGGAGGAGGAGGAGGAGGAGGAGGAGGAGGAGGAGGAGGAGGAGGAGGAGGAGGAGGAGGAGGAGGAGGAGGAGGAGGTTTTGAAGGCAACCCAGGGAATGGAGAGCTGACTCAGTCAGTAAAATGCTGTCCATGTCTGTATGAAATCCTGAGTTTGATTCTCAGAGCACACAGAAGGAGTGGTCACTATCATCCCAGCACAGGGAAGACAGGGACAGGAGGATCCCTGTACCTCACTAGCCAGCCCACCTAACCAGCCACTGACATCCAATTTCAGTGAAAAACCCATGTCAAAAATAAGATGAGGAAGTGATATACCCCATAGCAATGCCAGGCATCCACACACAAGCACACACTCCAAAACAAGCATGTCTCTACCACACACAGTTTGTCTGCCTGTCGGTCTGTCTACCAGTCTCCCTCAATTACCTGAAAAATGTCGTCAATGGACACCTCCTTTTTCCCACTGATAGCTGTGTTTGAAGCTAGATTTTCTTCATGTATCAGCTAAGATCGTTTATCACAACTGACTGGATAAAAAGCAGCTGTGCCGCCGGGTGGTGGTGGCGCACGCCTTTAATCCCAGCACTCGGGAGGCAGAGGCAGGCGGATCTCTGTGAGTTCGAGACCAGCCTGGTCTACAAGAGCTAGTTCCAGGACAGGCTCCAAAGCTGCAGAGAAACCCTGTCTTGAAAAACAAAAACAAAAACAAAAAAAGCAGCTGTGAATCACAAAAAAGGGGGGTCTCTTTGGGAACAAAGATGAATGTGAACATAATTCACAAAAAATCTTACTTAGATTAGCATATAATCAACTTTCCATTGTAAATTTAAAATGAATTGATACAAGAGTGTTTTATTTAATTGTTCAGGTTTAATTTTTAATATAGCAAATATAGATAGAAGAAAATCACATAAATAAAAGTTCTTTGGGGGGTCTTCCTTTGCTTTTAACAATGGAAAGGGTCCTAAAGCCATGTAGTTTGAGAACTGCTGGTCTGCTGGGCATGTCCAGCCTTTAGATATGAAAAATGAATTCATGTACAAGGCTCTTGTCAATGGCTTCACAGATGACTAGCAACAGAAAAAAAAACCAAAAAAATAAAGTTTGTAATTTTGTGTTGATTGACATTCATAGTTGTCCTTGGACATATGGCCTCTGAGACACAGGTTAAATAAAACTTACCAGAAGCTCCCCTTAGTAGTGTCCAGAGGCAGGACCCACTTGTGGGAAAACTGTCCACAGCACACACTTCTCACCCAACCCAGAGAAGCAGGTAGAACATCCTCCTCTTCTCAGCATTGCCATTCACATGCCCCGCCTCTTCCTCTTTCCATCCTAGGACCGCAGCCAGCCGGAGGTCACCGACAAGTACTTCCACGATGTGCCTTTTGAGGCCCACTTTGCTTCTGAGTTGCCTGAGTTCCATGTGGTCAGTAGCATGCCAGGTGTGGATGGATTCACCCTCAAAGTAGACGCCCTCTATAAGGTGACCGCCAGTTTCTTTTGATAAGTCTCTTGCCATGAGGCCTTTTTCCTTGTTATGAAACCTATCATTCTCTCCCAAGTTTTCCCTATCCCCATCAGACCAAAACAAGGATAAAATCAGCCGGGTGATGGTGGCGCACGCCTTTAATCCCAGCACTCGGGAGGCAGAGGCAGGCGGATCTCTGTGAGTTCAAGACCAGCCTGGTCTACAAGAGCTAGTTCCAGGACAGGCTCCAAAGCCACAGAGAAACTCTGTCTCGAAAAAAAAAAAAAAAAAAAAAAACAAGGATAAAATCCTTTGATTTGCATTTGAGCATCTGTCATTGTCCATCAGTATATGGGCTGCTCTGATTCTTCCTGAATTCTTTTGAATTTCTAGCTTTGGGGCAGTCAGGTGGACCCGCGGATTTCACAGGCCTTTGGAAAACACCAAACAAAGTCACAGTGTCCAAGTTAGAGGGACAGAAGTGACTAGTACCACATAGGAAAGAAAACACCCAAACAACAAACAAGACCTTCCAAGATCAGATTTTGCACTTTTTTTTTTTTTCTGTCTCCAAGTGGTTATCCACGACCTTGGGTTTCAGGGATTCTGGGCTGCTTTTTTGAAGTTATTTCAAAGCTCTGAAGTGTTCCCAGGCAAGCAGCTGAGGGGGCAATAAAGTACTCAATGCTCCTCCTCTGAGGGGTGATCTAGAAAGTATTCGAGTTTAGCCATTTTTGTCACGAACCTGTATATTAGGTTTAGAATTGTTTAGTGAAAATTTGTTGACTGACTTCATTTTAACTGAAGTTCATCAGTAAATAGTAAGTTAGCATAAGGAGCAGTTGAAGGGCACAGAGAATAAATGTGGTAGTTAATATAGTTATTGTCGTGTTATTTTATGGTTACTAATAAGGACCAATAACTCATAAGCATAAGCTAAAGAGACCATGACAAATAAATTTTTAGGCTATTCCACATGAGTAGGGGCATTGAAAAGAATGTGTATAGCTGCCCCGAGATCACCATAATCTGAAATAAAGCAGAATCCCTGGTGCTTGATTTAGTTCCCTGTATCTTGGAACAAGGAGCATGCTTGGCAACCCTTAATTGAGACCGTTTCTCTGCGCCCCCTGTCACAGCAGGTGCCTTCATTTCCTCCCTTCCGAATGCTCCCAGATAACACGCCTCTCTCCTCTGCAGGTGGAAGCGGGGCACCAGTGGTATCTCCAGGTGATCTACATCATTGGCCCCGACAGCATCTCGAGGCCCCGGGTCCAGCGCTCTCTCACAGCCTCTCTGAGGCGCCACCGAAGGGACCTGGTGGACCCCCGAGGCTGGTTGTCTCTTGATGACTCCCTCATCTATGACAATGAAGGAGACCAAGTCAAGAACGGCACCAACATGAAGTTCCTGAACCTAGAGATGCAGGAGCCCATCGTAGCTGCCTCCCTGTCCCAGACTGGAGCATCGATTGGCAGTGCCCTGGCCGCTATTATGCTCCTCCTTCTGCTGTTGCTGGTGGCCTGTTTCATCACCAGAAAATGCCAGACACAGAAAAAGAAGCAGCCCCCAGAGGACACTCTGGAGGAATACCCCCTGAATACTAAGGTGGACGTAGCCAAGAGAAGCACGGACAAGGTGGAGAAGAATGTCAACAGACAGTACTGCACCGTGCGCAATGTCAACATCCTGGGTGACTGTGAGGGCTCGTATACATTCAAAGGTGCTAAAGTCAAAAAAATGAATCTGGAAGTCAGAGTCCACAACAATTTACAAGACGGAACAGAAGTTTAACGAGAAGACCCATGTATATTTTTTTTTCTAAACTCATTTTGATAAAACAGGGAGAAATACTGGTATTTTTATAATCCTTCAGATTAAAAAAAAAAAAGGGAAAGTTAGCTTTGAGTGGTGAACAGCACACATCGCATGCGTAGAACTCACAACTGAGCTACCTCAGGAAATAGAACCACCGAGACCCCCAGAGTAGCGGAGCAGAGCTAGCTATGCACACAGGTCCCCGTAACCGTCTCAGTGGCTGCACAGCGTAACGCTGTAAGGCTGGGCACAGAGGTGCTTTAGGATTAGGATAGACACTGGACTTTTAGGTTTACCGGTCAAATCAAGAGTGCTGGACACAGTGTGGGTAGCAGATATCTGAGCATACAGAGCCTTTGTTTTTTGTTTTTTTGTTTTTTGTTTTTTATTTCTTTGCCCCCAGCTTTCTACTGTGTGGGCTTTTCTGGACTTCTGGGCAGCAGAGTACAGCCTGCTGACAGATTCCATTAAGAATTCTAATCGGTGCCACTTAGACATTTGGGCATTGTTTCCACTTGATGTCCTATGTATCCTGCCCTCTGAGTATACTTGGCTTCTCTAGAGGTCTTTTTGAATGAGGATCTCAACATGCTTTAGACTGGAGTGCGTATCCATTACTTAAAATCGGGGAGGGCTCAAGTCAGGGCCCTGAACAGTGCTGCGAAATACCACAGTCTTGGCGTGCCAGAGATGCTTTAAAAACCAGCCACATTTCCCCCGCTTCCCCAGACCTTCTGCGGTGCAGCAATGCAGCAGGAACCCGTGTGCTTTGGGTCTTTAGTTTTGTGAGCGTTTCTGGGAAGTAAGTAAATCATTTGGATAAGCAAGTTCACTAGAAGCTGGAGTGAAACCAGAGTTTATAGATACACATGGGGCCTGTTCGCTGTCTGTCACACAGCGCATAGAGGCACTGTCCCTGGCACTGTAGTTCTGGGACTTCTCTCCGGGGGTTCTTTTCTGGTAGCTCAGGCGCTTTATTTCCCCATATCAGTTCACGACAAGGCCACAAACCTGTGGCTTTTACATAGCGTAGTGTTCGAACACCAACTTGAATATTCTGCGTGTGGTGTGCACACAACTTGCCTTTTTTCCCTTCTCATTTCTACCTTACTGGCCAAACATTAGGTGTGCGCATTGTGTTTTCAGCCAGAGGCCCAGTCCCACGAGCCAGCAGTGAGCGCTGTTCGGGCGCCGGGCACACCCTACCACTGAGCAAATATCACAGCATCCGCCTTGTGTTGTATTTGTATGGAAACGACCCAAACTCTTTGAGAACATTCCAGACTCCTCCCAAAAATCTAGAATGAGTGAACCATGAGAAATGGACAGACCACTCTGCAGCCCCAAAGCTTGAGCACAGAGCCTGTGCCAGCCACACCTCGTTCTTCAGCAGTGCCTTGCCCGTTACCAGCATGCCTGGGATGTTTGCTGAGTGGGGTGAATGGATGGTGTGACGGGTGAGTGGCAGCGATTAGGCGCAGGACGGAGGTGAGCAAGTCTGCAGGCAGTGTTACAGGGCATGTAGAAGTTCTCTCTGTTGTACTTGATTGGATTGGGAAATAGTCCTCCAATGGGGAGAGTGAGGGGGGAAGCACATTTTTAGGTGGGCATGACTGGTGGGGGTCCCGAGGAGGCAGGAATAGAAAAGACTGCAGTCATGTGTGAGCTGTGTGCTGGCATCTAGAACAGATTAGGGGGAAGCCGATTTCACGTTCTGAGGGTAGTGCGGTGTGTTCGGGAGAGTGTGTGTTGGACTGAGCCCAGCCGGACATTCCTGGCTGCTCAGGTGCTGCTGCAAACCAGCTTCTATAATTCAGGGCAGAAATTCTGGAATAGCCTCAAGAATCTGGAATTGATACCCATCTCATGTGGCAAAGCTAGTGAGCCAGGCACTAAATCTCCAGGGCAACCCAGAGGGCTTGAGCAAGGACAGGGAGCCGGTCTTCTGTAGAGCAGCTTTCCATCCCCACTTGGCCCCTTACTGCTCACACCTCCCGGTGGTGGGATTCACACATTAGAGAAGCAAATTCCCACGGGCTCCTATGTGCTGCTCACACACACCTTCCTTCACAGCCGGAGGGACATGGATGGGTGAGGAGGTGACAGAAAGAGCCCAGTGGGGGAAGGAGGACTGAACCCCGAGGCCTTCAGGTACAGGGTGGGGAGTGACAGAGACAGCCTGTGCATGCCCACAGGACGTGGGCGTGGTTAACTCTTGAAGGAAAAGCTCCTGAGATTGCCCTGCCTCCCTGCTGCTCCCCTGGCCACTCCAGACATCTATGAGAAGCCAGCTCTTCTCTAATGGATGCCCACTTTTTCCACATAAAGCGTTGAGAGGTGCGAGGCTGAGATTTGCCCCATGGGTGTCGAACTGTTCATTTGTGTTTTCTATTTCATCTTTGGGGTTGGATAGTTTGATGACTACTGCGGATTCTATTTCAGTGAAAGCTCCACTTTCCACGTTTCTTACTTATTCACGAATGCCTTGTGTGTGCTTTACTAACCTTTTCTATCGTACCCTCAGGTGGGAAGGCATGGAAAAACTCGCAGCAAGATTGCTCCTTGCTGTCAGACGCTGGCTGGGAAGGCCAAAAGAAACCGTTGTCAGCACCGTTTTTCTGCCTTGCCTGCCCCCTTATTGTACCAGGGTCTTCTGAAAGCTCCTGCAGGTTCCTCCCTTTGGATAGGAAATTGTGTAGGGAAGCGTTCGCACAGTCTTAACTATCACGCCCAGTCTCCTGTAGGTATTTGTTACCCCTGGTTAGTTCTCACCTGCTCAGACTGAGGAAAACATTTGTGGTGCTGTCAACCTGAGTTCTTGACCCTCAAGTGATTTTTTTTTAAATTTCCAGTATGAATTTGTGTGTTATGAATTTCTGATTTCTCCAATAGCACATGCCACTATATAAATTTGTATCAATAATAAATGGCAGCCTGGTTGTCTGTTGTTTGCTTTACTCTGTCCTTTTTCCATTATTCATCTCGTTAGTATAGACTGCACTGAGCTGGCGCAACATTCTGCAATTTGAGGCTTTTTTTTTTTTTAAGAGCAAAACTAAACTAGTATTGAATCTGAAACATATTGACCTTGCTAAGAGCAAGATGCTGAATAAATTCATGTTCTCAGATCTAGCTTTGCTTTTGCAGTCAGAACAAAGAGAAATAACTTAATTTCCATGTGAATCCAGTAGGATGAATGTTGTCTCTGAATCTTCTCAAGATCTCCGATACAGTGTGAGGATGGCTGTGCCCTTTTTGTTGCATAAGCAAAGGCTTGCTGAGTGCCCCAAATACCTGGGAGATGGTAGAATCTTCAAAGAAGAGTTTACTGGCTCGTGAAGGACACAATGGCAGAGACAGAATGGAACTGAGGCCAAGCAATTTTGGCATTCTGCAAGCCTGCGCATTTGTGTGTCTTTACCCTCTGATAATATGAAAAACTGCCAAGAACAGCAACCAGCATGGCTCTGTGGGCACATTTGCAAACTCAGCAAGATCTGAAAGCTCAGCACATTTTCATAAAACCCGGGGAAGGGATGCCATAGCCAAGCCCTTAAGTTATCAATGACCCCGGGGCCTAACGATCTTCATCTCCCCACAGTGTCCCATTGCCACCCTTTGCCTAGCAGCAGACTCAGCTCTTGGGTCCCTGTCTGTGGAGCACATGGAGGAACAGGTCCAGAAACCAGTTTCTAAACTCTTGTGATTGGCTACAAAAAATGCTCCTGAGACCTGCAATTTCATCGCCGTAATATTCAGGAATTGTGACAGAATATTCATTTCCATTTAAAATTTAAAATGGTTTATATGATTTTTAAGTGGAAAACTGAGGAAGGAAATAATATCTAGACTAGCTTACTATGTTCAGACACATGAAACTGAGGGCTTTTTAGGTCATGAGAAGCCCACGATATAGTTTAGTATGTCTCCACTTAATTTTGGGATACCAGCATGTCTTTTTTAGATGCTTCCTCAAAATGAGCTGGAGAGAGAGCTTACAAGAGCTGATCAGAATGGTGCCTTGAGTACACAGCCTGGTCACAGTCTAGGGACAAGGTCAAATGATGTATTGAGTATATCTGGAAAACAACCAAGTACCGCGAACCCATCAGGATTTTCACCTCTACCTCATAACAACTCTGAGGCCGGTGTCCTAGATAATTGTCTTTGAAAATTTTAAACGAACACCAGAATCTCAAAGCCTTAACAAGGAGAAGAGTTACTTAAAATTGGCCTCAGATTCTTACACCTGATTGGATGCTTGTATTGAAAGAGTCCCATCGCTTGGTTAATGTAATATGACAGAACCATGCTGCAAACTCTTCTTTAAAAGCTGGCGGAAGTTTAATCCTTAGGTCTGTATTGGCTTAAAGCTATCAGGTTCTAGAACTAGTCAACAAATGATAAGAGTTTATTAGGATCCAACTTCTGGGATAATTTCCACAAGTTGTTCAAAACCAGAACCAAAATATTCCCTCAGACATCCCACTGAGAAATGTTTCAGAAGTGAAGCAATGTTTGCAACCAATAGCTCCAGGAAACTGACAGACATCGAGTGTTCTGGTGTCTTCAGCTGCGACGGGCCACCGAAGCAAGAGAAGCTTCCAGTGATCAGGCCCTGCCTTGTGATCTCGGGCACAGGCCCTGTGGGACGGTCTCTCTTCTACAGTTTCTGTACTTTGAAGTTCCAGATAATCCCTTCCCTCTCTTGCCCTCGTGGAGACAGCAATGATTTCAGACTCCTCCCAGTTCTCAAGAACTTCATGATGCCGGGAGGGAGGGAGGGGGCCATGGTAACACCGCCCATCCTTCTGTAAGCACTCTCTCTATTAAGCTCTTTTGTTCAATCCCTCTGGGTGTACCACATCTCTTCTACTTGAACTCATGTAGTCTTTAAACCCTGTGTCCTTCAGCTGCAGTTTGTTTTGAACACAGAGTGCAAACACCTGAGCTCAAACCAAGTATCTCTTTGAAATTTGCCATTCCAATTAGTGTTTAACCACCGACTCACAGAGCCACTAGAAGTCAGAAGTCTTACGTGCAGCATGTATAAGCTTGTGTTAGTATCTACCCCAACATACCACCATCATTTCTCTAAAGGCAGAGCTGGAGGGAAATGAATAAGAACACAATTTCATACCATATTTTCACCACACAAGTGCAAGAGGCATGAGTAGCCTCAAGAGCCCTGCAACATTAGCAAGCGGTTTCTTTTGAATACCTTCCTATTTCCAGTGCTGGGGTGCTGTGGGACAATGGTCTGTACCCTGTCACTTGTATTTTAAATAAACACTGATTGGTCTAGTAGCTCAGGCTTCTTATTAACTCTTATAACTTATCTTATCCCGTAATTCTTGTCAGTGTTAGCCACGTGGCTTGGTACCTTTTTTGGCGAGGTAGTCACATCTTGCTTGCTCTGTGTCTGGCTTCCTCTGTCTCTGGATGAAGACTGCAGACTGAAACTTCCCTCTTCCCAGAATTCTTGTTGTCCCCCCCCCCACTTCCTGTCTGGTCACCTCTCCTATATTTCCTACCTGGCTACTGACCAATCAGCATTTATTTAAAATACAGGCGACAGGGTACAGACCATTGTCCGGCAGCACTGGGGATTGAACCACGGCCTCCTCTATGCACTGGCAAGTGCTGCGGTCCCATCACTACTTTGGATGCTTGTTTCCTTTGTTTTTATCTTAACTGCACTCACTTGTTACCTATTCAGGTTTTACTAATATTTTAAAGTCTTTTATTAATTCCTTGAGAATGGCATACATTGTGTTTTGGTCATATACACCTTCTCTTCCCCAACTCCTGCAGATCCATCACCCCCAATTCTTTACCATCCGACTTCGTGCTGTTTTTGTTCTTTTATTCCCATCAAGTCCAACTTGTTCTGCTTATATACTCTCAAGTATGTGGCCATCCAATGGAGTTTGCGGCCACAGTCTTTAAGAAAACTCACTCTCTTTTCCTTGACCCAGCCACCAGCCAGTGGAAGTTTGAATAGATTTGGCCCCTATAGATGCATGTGTTTGAATGCTTGGCCCATAGGGAGTGACACTATTAGCATTAAGTGCATGTCTTAGGGCAAGGGTTCTCAACCTGTGGGTCGAGACCTCCAGTGGGGATCAAACCTTCCACAGGGGTTATCTAAGACCATCGGAAAACACACATTTTTACGATTCATAACGTTAGCAAAATTACAGTTAGGAAGTAGCAACGAAAATAATCTTATGGTTGGGGGTCACCACGACATGAAGAGCTGTATTAAAGGGCTGCAGCATTAGGGTTTCTACTGCGGGGATTAAGTACCAAGACCAAAAACAACTTGAGGGGTCTATTTCAGCGAACACTTGCACAGCACACTCCATCCCCGAAGGGAAGGAAGCCAGAGGGCGGGAACCTTGGAGCAGGAACTGGTGCAGAGCCCAGGAAGGAACGCTAATTCCTGTCTTGCTTGCCCGGACGCCCCAGTCCAGGAGCACCCAGGAGCACCAGCCCAGGGGTAGCACCACCCACAACGGACTGGACCCTCCCACCTCAGTCACCCATTAAGAAAAAGGCTTGCCTACAGCCCCATCTTATGGAGGTTCCCTCCTCCCAGATGACTATGGCTTGTGTCGAGTTGATAAGATTGACCATTATTTTGGGGTTTTAATTTTTATTTCCCTTGACATAGTGAGGTTCCAACGCCTTTAGAATACCACGGTGCCTCCCCAGCTCTAAGCCTCACCCGGGAGCCAACAGGCCTACCGTGGGGACTCCCCAGATTCCTGCGCTCCAAACCTAGCTCCGCTGTCGTTTCGGTGTGACTGACCTCCCTTGCCTTTGTACCTCCTCACTTGTAAAAAGGGGATTAGAGTATAAAAACAGCCTCTACCTTGTAGCATGGCTATTATGCAGGATTTAGAACGGTGCCTGCCACGAAGTACCCGCTAGGTAAGTGTTACTTAGATAGAGTACCTGTGAGGAACTCTGAATTCACGATGTCTAGAAACAAGCCGAACCCTGAAGAAATAGATCGAAGAAGGGAGGGGGAATAAAGGCGGAGGAAAGGTTTGAGTACAGGGGATAGGGTGGCTGGGTCAAGGCACAGCTCCCAGTGACTCTTTCTGGCGGGGCCTGGGCGGTCACTGGGTGGAGGCAGGAGGAGGGGTTGAGGAAGGGCGCAGTCGCGGTCTGGTCGCCGTCCAGACCAGCCCGGAGCGACAGCCGAGCGCACACCTTCCCGCAGCTTCTCCCTCGGGTTCGCGGCCGCTGCGCCTCAGGGTAAGTTTCCCACGCCCTCCCTGCTGCGCCCACGGGGCAGCAAATCCCAGCCTCTTCCGTCCACGATGTTTGCGAGCGCAGCGAGGTCCCCGCACTGTCCCCTCCCTGTCTCTCCCCCCCAACCAAGCCCACTTCCCTTCCCCTTTGGTCGGAATGGAGGAGACTGAACCCGGGCAGCAATGCTGGAGGAAGTTACTAAACTCCGGGTCTTGGCGACCCGAGCTCGCTTCCAGGGGATCCAGACAAGCCGGGCCCTTCATTCCTAAAGGCCTTGGAAACATTTGAAAGAAGAAGGGGAAGGGGCGGGCCTCGGTGCCTCTGCTCGGAGTTCTGTGTTGTTGAGAACTTTGTTCCCACCCTTCCTATGAGCTCATTTTCCCCCTCACAAGTGCAGTTTGTGTTACTTTTATTTTTTGAAGGCAGGAGAAAGGTGAATTAGGGTATCGGACATGGAGAGTTGGGGAAATTCGGTTTTCTCTGAAGGAAAAAAAAAAAACTGTTTTCTGAGTGTACAGCATTCTTCCACTAGACATGAATCACTCCCCTAGCCTTTGACTCAGCAGGTGAGGCATCCAGGTAGGTTGCAAATGACCATATATAGAAGTTCTGGGTCCCGGGAGCCCCTCTGCTGATAAAAAGTTGAGCAACGGACAAAATTCTTCTCCAGGAGGCGTGTGCAAGAAAAAGGTTTCTGCCCGGGAAGAAACTTCAGTTTCTACTCCTCACAAATATCATAAGAAATAGACTAAAAGGTTATTCTGTGAAGAATTGTTACTGGCTCTCCTGAAGTTGGAAAATTTCAGATTGCCCAGAAAGGTAGTTTTAAACTGTAAGGAAAGTTAGAACCCTGTCTCCAGAGCTGTTTGTGTTGAGAAGTCTGGAGACTTGAGAGAAGGAGGAAGTACAAGGAAATTATGTAGCCAGATATTCCCTTTCAGGAAGGATGTGTTTAAAGTTCCCTTGTTAGGTCATTTGGCCTCCGCTGTGGAGTAATTCTTTACTTTTCAAACACTTAGAGAGTGGTTTAGTAATACTTCTTAGTCATTTACAGATTATATTGGATCAATAAGCACTAGGCATCAGTTAGGTCAGGGACTGCAGGGCATGGGATTACCGTCCATTTCTTTGGGATCTGGATGCCTGGGCTCAGTAGGGCCGACCCAACAGCTGTGTGGCGGGAATTTTGTCCAAACTCTCTGTGCCCCAGCGTCTTCCTAGGCAAAGCAGAGATGCTCCTACTAATGATGCCTCCCCAACTCACTTGCATATGCCGAGGCTTATGTTTAAATCACTGAAAGCATTTTCCCCATATACACCAGGGAATAAACATTACACAAATCCCCAGCTCTGTGGATCACATTCCAATATTTTTCCTATTACCTGGCACATAGTAAAACAAAGATGCTGGCTGGCTTCGTAATGTATCTTTTTTTTCAGTCTCTGTTTTACAGATGAGGAAATTCCGACTCAAACTGTTTCACTTTAAGAGATGTGTTAGTTTCTTCTCAGTGTGACAAAAATACACAGAGAGAAACAATATAACTGGAGGAAAGGTGTCTTTTAGCTCATGGTTTTAGAAGTTTCAGTTCAGTTCTGGTCATCTGGCTCCATTGCTAAGCTCTCTTAGATGAGTCAGGACATACAGGCAACAGGAGCCAGTGGTGGAGGAGGAGGCCCACCTTGTGCAGCCAAGAAGCAGAGAGCAGGAGAGGGTGGCCCCAGGGGCAAATGGAGGCCTATAAAACACACTGTCATGGACCTCCTCTCTTAGGGAGTCTTACCCCTTAAGTTTCCATCATTTCCCAGATGTCCCTTAAATTATGAAATCAACAATGGGTTGGTCTGCTGCCAAGGTTAGAGGGACCAATCGTGATCCAGATGCTCATGAAACTTCCCATCTCTGAACACTGCTGTGTTCAAAACCAAAATAGAAATTCCTGTTCTATATGACAACAAGAAGCAATCTTCTATCATACCCACTGCATACTATATGGAGAGGGGGGGGGGTCAGACTCTAACCAGAGAGCTGGCTGCTTAAGGTACAGAGAGCGGGCAAAATCAGGGCTAAATATTTCCAGTAGCTATTAATATGATTTCCTGTTGAACTTTGCCCTTGAGCTGCCATTGAATTTTTAGAATATTTTGTTGCCAGGATGGGTGGGAGCAGGTCGTATTTCTAAATCAATCCCGGAGACACGCCAGCAGGCCTGAGTAATGTCTATTCTGGTTAGTGTGCCTGGGTCCAAGGAAGAGGCCTTTTCCACATCTGTGCCTACTTGGGACTAGCCTGGCTTCCTCAAAGACTGGAGATTTAGCAGGCTGCATAGGCTTGGACTTTGGAAAATGTTCAGGCCAGTTGGGATTATCTTGGTTTGGGGTGAGGAACAACTTCCTAAGTGTTTGTTTATTCTTTTCTTTTTCCTTGTTATGATGTCACTCTGTCCAGGTTAAAAGAAATCAGTAATAGACACATTTCTCCTGGTTTTACTGTTGTCATTTTGAGATGTGATGTCCTTCTGTAGATCAGGTAACCAGGTGACCCTTCTGTTCCAGCTTCTCATAAGCTCAGACTATGGACATGGACACTGCCCTGACAACTAGGTTTAAATAAGTAAAAAGAGGCTTCCAGAAAGTATTCCTATATTATGTGGAAGTGGAGGGCTACATTTTTTTGTCTTAGAGCCCTCAAAGGTCCAGGTCCAACCCAACCCCCTTGTGATGCTGTAAGGCCAAGGGAATGGGCGGTGAGGGGAAGACAGCGGAGCGCCTCCCTTTGACCACACTACTGAAATGGTGGTCTCAAAGACTTAAAATTTCCCCAGAAGTCTCATGCTGGGGGAAGGAAGGGGACGTCAGACAACTTGTCTCCCAAGAAGAGATTTTACAAAGTTTTGACAACTTATGGGACAAACTGGAGCCACAGCAGTAATGGCAGGACCCTGCCTTGATCGGGCAGTGCTGCTGGACTGAGCATGCCTCCTGCCTGGCTCCCCAGTGTCAGTAGTCTGAGGGCAAATATGGGGGTTCATGCCTCCTGCCTGCCTCCCCGCGTGAGTAGTCTGAGGGCAAGCAGGGGGTTCATACCTCCTGTCCAGCTCCCCGCGTGAGTAGTCTGAGGGCAAGCATGGGGGTTCATGCCTCCTGCCCACTCTTGCATCAGTAGTCTGAGGGCAAACATGGGGGTTCATGCCCTCTTTGTTTTCCTTCCCAATAGGCCACTCTGAGTAAATCTCCGTTCTATACTTTTCATTATTACTTGTCTCTTTCTAATTGGTGTACTGAGGATAGGCAGCAAGACCTGAAGGACTCTTGCCAATACGTTGAATTTGGGAAGTGCCTAGTTAAATGCTTGCCCAGGGAATGGGTTTCCTGAGCTCAGATTCACACCCCCTTCCAGAGAAGTTTCTCATTAACTCCTGACATCTGCTTTCTGGATTTTAAACATTAGGAGTTGGTCTGGAAATATCATGTTCTGAGTCACAGTACAGCTTGTTGTTTCTTTTATAGGTTACTGTGATTTCAGCTTGAACACACGGTGGACTATCATGGCATCTATCTGGGTGAGTAAAAGAGCTAAACCTCCACAACAACACAGTAACTTACGTGAGTCACAGAAAATCAAACTACCTGGAAAAACAGTTTAAAGTTGATTAACTGTAATATCTATGGCCAAAAGCTATAGAATGTCTAAAAATAATAAATTATAAAAGAATATATTATAAGCCAGTGTGGTAGCATATATCTGTGTAACATGGAGGGCCAGGCCTGCTTGTTTGGGTTTTTGTCCTGCCCAGTACCCCACAACTGTTTAGCCCCAAAGAAAATCACACATAGGTCTCCATAAATTATAAGCTGATTGGCACATTAACTCTAGCCTCTCACTGGCTAACTCTCACATCTTGATTAACCCATTTTTCTGATCTATGTTAGCCATGTGGCTCAGTACCTTTTTCAGTGAGGCAGATCACATCCTGCTGCTTCGGTGGTCTGGGCAGGATTGGGAGGAATCAACTTCCTCCTTCCCAGAATTCTCTTGTTCTCATTACATCATTTCTACTTCCTGTCTGGGTTTCCCACCTATACTTTCTGCCTGGCCATTCAGCTTTTATTTAAAATATGATTGACAGATTACAGACAATTCTCCCGCACCATATCTGTAATTCTAGAACTCAGACAGTTGAAGGCAGGGGGATGTCAAGTTTGAGAATGGACTGAGATATTTAGGGAGAATCCATCTAAAAAGAACTAGTATTATAGAGTTCTGTACTTGGCAAAGAGGCCTTAACGGAGAATAAATTTAGTGCATAACTCGACATACATGATGATAAAGATGACATTTACTATCAGACATGGGAAGGTAGTTTCTTCCAGTAGTAAAATTAAGGAAACTTCCAGCTCCTTGGGGGAAAAGTAAATCTATACTCCATTTCTCTTCGTATGTTAAAATAAAATTTAGATGTGTAAAATATAGAAATGAGCTGGTTAGTAAAGTATTTGCGCCGGCGAGCCCCAGGTCCTGTGAGAGACCCTGTCTCAAAACATAAGGGGAGTGGTCCTTAGGAATGAGAGCAGATGCTCTGTAGCCTCTGTGTGTACCTGCACACACACGCACCTACCCAGCCCTGGTTATGGACTCACACCTGCACACACATGCACCTACCCAGCCCTGGGCATGGACTCACACCTGCACACACGTGTGCACGCACACACTAAACAAACAAATACATACATGTAAACAAAGACAATAAGATTCAAGTGAATCTTCTAGAATGAATTTGGAATGGGGAAAGCAATTGCAATTAGAAGCCTAGAGCAAAAGTCTACAAAGCATTTATCTGTTTATGTATGAATTTGTAATTGTGGCTGCAACAGAGTAAGTAGAGCCAGAAGAAAACCTCCAGGAGAGGCATTTGTAGAACAACAGGGCAGGAGATTTATTTATGTGACATACAAATGACTTGAATAATGCCATTTTTAAAAGATGAGCTCAGTGGGAAATGGTATACACAAAGTAGCCCGTGAAAAGAATTACAAGTCTCCAGTACACAGTCCACAGAACCTTGCAGAACTAAAGAACCTCTTAGCATAACAAGGGACTATTTTCTACCCAAGAACTGGGAAAAAATAGCAAGACAAAGTTGTGTACTCAACAGGAACTCTCAAACTGTTCTTAGGAGTCTATGTCACATTTTTGGATAGTGTTTCGGTCAACATCTGTCCTTGCTAAATGTTAGTGTCCTTACCCCAGTAATTCTACTTCTCATTATATATCATAAATGTGAGTAAGGTTGAAAAATGTGGGCAAAAGCTTATTCGTTTGATTTATTGAAAATATGCAGACATTATGAACAAGCATCTAATAGGTACAATTTTTAATTTGCAGTCATTTTTAATGCAATCATTCAAAAGGATGTGCAAAAAATATTAAGCTCTATGGGATGACATTAGTAGCGATATAAAAAATGTGTTACTCGATGAAAAACTCAAGTTACAGGAGTAGTAGATACAGTGGCTCTGGAGTAGATACAGTACAGACGAAAGGACATGAAAGAGAGCCACACGGACAGTGTTGCTGACAACTCCCTAGGTGGCATCTAGGGCAGCTGGTTCTTTCCATTGTGCCCCCTCTCTGCTCTTGTACCTTTAAGCCATGAGCACACATTTTTATGTGAAGGTGAAAGAAAAGCTTGCAGAGGTGTGGCATGCCCTTGGCAGGGCCAGTGCAGGGCCAAGTGTGCTATGCACTGGCCAAGAAGCTAACCTTCCCCTTTCTATCCCAGAAAGCCCTTCTGACTTTATGAATCTCTAACAGAGCCAGGGTCAGGCGAAAAGAGGCTTCTCAAAAATGCTCCCCCTGGTCCATTAGAAAATTGACATGGAGCTGGCTGAGAGAGACCTTGGTTGAGTGTGAGACATGGGGCATGAGACTATTGTCTTCAGTCGTACAAGGGACTTATAAACTGAGACTGTAAACCACACAGCTGGCGATGTTCCTCCATGGTAGAGTGCTCACGTTGCATGTGCTAAGATTCCAGGTTCCATCCTCGGGATAACCCCAGCACTTGAGAGGTTGGTCAGGAGTTTAAGGTCATTCTCTGCTGTGCAGAAAGTTCAAGGCAGTGTGGGGTACTTTAGTGCCACTCCCGTCAGACAGACAGACAGACACACACACACACATACACACACACCTGCATCCTCTTTACCCCGCATCCTCTCCAGCATAAGTTGTCATCAGTGTTTTTGATCTTGGCCATTCTTACAGGTGTAAGATGGAATCTCAGAGTTGTTTTGATTTGCATTTCACTGATGGCTAAGGATGTTGAACATTCCCTTACGTGTCTTTCAGCCATTTTAGATTCCTCTGTTGAGAGTTCTCTGTTTAGGTCTGTACTCTTTATTTTTAAAATTGGATTATTTGTTCTTTTGGTGACCAATTTCTTGAGTTCATTGTATATTTTGGAGATGAGCCCTCTGTCTGATGTGGGGTTAGTGAAGATCTTTTCCCATTCTGTAGGCTGTCCTTTTGTCTTGTTGACCTTTGCGTGTCCTTTGCGTGTGTGTGCATGTGTGAGAGAGTGCGTGGGCACACACACACACACACACACACACACACACACACTTCTACTTTTAAAGTAAAGTTTGTTACCTGTTGCTGCCTGTTGTGTCTGGAATTTCCCCCTGCCTTTTAAATTCTCCCATCTGTGGAGAACATGATCAAGACTCCTAAACAGACAAGGTTGCCCACTCTCTCCATATCTATTCAATATAGTTCTTGAGGTCCTAGCTAGAGCAATAAGACAACAAGAGGAGATCAAGGGGACACAAATTGGAAAAGAAGAAGTCAGATTCTCACTATTTGCTGATGATATGATAGTTTACATAAGCAACTCCAAAATTCTACCAACGAACTTCTACAACTCATAAACACTTTCAGTAATGTAGGAGGATACAAGATAACTTAAAAAAAATCAGAAGCCCTCCTTTAAACAGATGATAAATGGGCTGAGAGAGAAATAAGAGAAACATCACCCTTCACAATAGCCACAAATAGCATAAAATATTTCAGAGTGACTCTAACCAAACAAGTGGAAGACCTGTATGAAAAGAACTTTAAATCTTTGAAGAAAGAAATTGAAGAAGACACCAGAAAGTGGAAATATCTCCTATGTTCTTGGGTAGGCAAAATTAACATAGTAAAAATGGCAATCTTACCAAAAGCAATCTACAGATTCAATGCAATGCATACTAGAGCTGAGGATCAGAACCCAGTCCTTCGTGCTCACAAAGCAAGCACTTCACTAACTAAGCTACCTCCCAGCCCTCTGGGCTTATATTCTTTCCAGAAAGTTCTGTTATGACACAGATTTGCACCCTACTCACCTATGGACCAGCCCTGTGGCACTGGGTTGCTGCAAGGAAAAAATAATCTTTATTGCATGGTTGACTGACAAGGACCCTGGGAGCTAGGCACTCAGAGCTGCCTTCACCTGGCTGGAGCAGGGAGCCTCTTAGGAAGGAGAGGGAGGCAACTGCTCTTCGGTTGGATGGGGCAGCAAGGAATCTTGTACGGCACAAGCAGAAATGGGCATCACACCGCTTCCTGAGTCACTGTTCTCTAGGGGAGTTGTCCTGAGCTGCACTGGGGGCTTGGGGATTTTGAGCTTGTGACATCAAAAGGTCATTGGCTGGACAAACTCACTTCTGCACTAATCCATTTTTGTAAAGCTAGTTCCAAGCTGTTCTCGAGAGGATTCCGGATGCATTACGTGAAAGACAACTTAAGAACTTTGTTATTGACAGAGTCTGTGTCCAAGGCTGCAGCTGTGTTCATTCTCAGTGGGATTCCTTTTCCTCCTGGCACACAAAAGCAAACACACACCCAAGTACAAATGTGATCGCGCCCACAATTCCCGCACACCCCTAGGTCAGTTTGGGGTTACCGGTGTCTGGCTAGTTTATTGTAATTAGCTCAGGATTAAAAGAGAAACTTAGGAAGGTATGGGAAAGGCAAGGAGCCTTCCATTCCGGTTGGAGTCTTCGCCAGCCCAAAGTCACAGATTTCAGCACAATTGATGACATTTGCTGTGAAGGTTGCCTATATTGAGACACTTTACCTTTTCCTGGAGCTATTTTAAATAAGAATGTTGAAATAATAGTGAGCTATGCTTTTAATAACTAAGTAGATGCCCTTCAAGTCTTTCCTAGATGAGAACTCAGCTTTCTGGGAATCTCAAAAACAAGACTGTGTACTTTACAGTAGAAAGTCCTCACCTTACGTACACAGCCTGTATGGCCCATGGTTTATCTCATTAGCTGAACTCCTATCTAATAGCTCAGTTACCAGAAAGGAAAGAATGGTCAACTCTTGAGATGCAAGGACTGTCCGTGTAAAAGGCCCTTTCACATTTGCATATGCACACACCTCTTTCTCCTTAATGCCCACGCTTAAGCCAGGCTTCATGCCAGCTCATCCCCAAATTCTGTGGTGCAGTCAGGAGTCACCAGCTTCACCTGAGGTCTCTGGAAAGAACCCCGCAGCTTGTGTCTCTGGGTCCTGCCCTTAGGGCCTCGGGCAGAAGAGGGCCAAGGAAGAAGTCCTCAGGCACTTTTTGGTACATTCCTCTGAGGAAGGAATGGCTGGCTTTTCCGCTCTCTAGCTAAAGGTGCTGAAACTCTGCCACTGTTATGGATAAATATTCTATCTCTGTGGCCTCAGTATGTCTTCTGTGATGAAGTTTTTGTTGCCTCAAAAGTAGAACAGCTTATAATATAACGTTTTGAAAAATAATTATTTTATTTTTATTTGTGTGCAAGTGCCCGTGTCTCTGTGTGTATGTACACACGTGTGCAGGTGCTTGGGGAAGCCACAGATGTTTGATTGCCTGAAGCTGGGATTACAGACGGTTGTGAGCTGCCTGATGTGGGTGCGAGGAAGCACGGAGCCGTCTCTTCAGCTCCAGGGTGTAACTTCTTATTAAGACACAATAACAGGGCCTGGGGAGATGGCTCAGTGGCTAAGTACACTGGCTGCTCCTCTAGAGGACCTGGATTCAATTCCTGGCACCCACATGGTAGGTCCTAACTGCCTCCAGTTCATTTTTCTGGCTCTGCAGGCTCCAGACGTGCTCATGGTGCAGAGACATATATGCAGGTGAGACACCCACTCACATAAAATAAAAACAGCTATTTAAAAAGACATAGTGTGTGTGTGTGTGTGTGTGTGTGTGTGTGTGTGTGTGTGTGTGTGGAGGGGAGATCTGTAAGGCTGGAAACGTTGAGGAATGCTGTAGGCAGCAGTCCGCAGAGAGGTCAAACTCACCCATGATCGTGTGTTCCTGGGGACAAGCAGAGTGCAGCTGCCCTTCTCCACCAGACATTTCCCTTCTTTGCTGGGGACTTGGTTGATGCAGTTTGACAGATGAGGACACCAGATCTTACGTTCCGTGGTTCGTCCAGAGGAAAGCTACCAGTGCCACAATCACGGGGAAGGTGCAATGTGTTAAGATGAGAGAGTTTGTGGATGGTGACGGTGCTTTTGTGAGTAAAGAAATTTTGGGAGTGGTTTTAACTCCATAGAGGGGAGGCTGAGAGCTTTCAGAAGAGGGCATAGCCTAGGGAGCCAGGATGAAGCCCTGCACTTCCTGAAGGGGACTTGGTGTGGGAGACAGAGCTCCACACCACTCTATCATCAAAGTCTTCTTGGGCTTGGGTCACAGCCACAAGGAGGAGGGAGACCCCAAGGCCACAGCAGGTGGAGAAGTAGAGGCTGCAGGAGGGTGTGGCCTGATTTGTGAAAGAGAGTGACAGACAGAGGGCCTGTGATCTAACCGTGCCCACAGTCTTCCTGGCATTTAGCTGCCATTGGGGTGGAGTCAAAGGGTTCTGAGAGCCATGGTTCCCCATTCCTTGCTTGGGTGGAGACAATGCACCACTCTTTCTTTCCTGGTGGGTTTGCTCTTCCTGACCTGCAGGTTCACACCTGGGATGGGAGATGCACCTGCATCCAAGAGCAGGGTGCTGCGCTCCTCCACTGGCCTCCCTCTCAGCTACCACATCTCAGGAACGGAATATCTGGTTTTGAAACTTGACTGTTCCAAGTCAAGTGAGGGGCCTCTTCTGTGGTGATGGTAACTTCCTGTCTGGTGTGTCTGTGTTAACCCTTCTTTTTTAGGTAACTATTAGCACTTAAACCATTGGCCCTTTGCAGGGAGTTGTGAGAAAACTGGTTAGACCTGAATTTCAGTCCTTTTTTTTTAAGGTTGGTGTTTGGGTAAACAAAACAAAATCCAAACAAAACAAAATCTGAAGGAGAAAGGAGATGTTCTGGGAAATATTGAAATGGGCACTAAAGAGATGTTCCTCACACTCCCTGATTCAAGTCCAGCCATGGTGGAGAGTCCCTCTGTGACAATTAATCAAGATAAAAGTGCAATTTGAGCGACCTATGGAGCACCCCTGGTTAAACCTGGTAAATCAGAGGCAAAGGGGGAAGAATTAAATTCTATTAGCATCCAGGACTGCCCACAGAAGAAAGTGTGATTTCATGCTACTGAAAGCCTATTACCGAGTAGATACAGAATTGGGCCAGTGGGGGTGGGGGGATGCTGAAGTCCTATGTATGTATTAATGCATTATACATTATTACATACATATTACAATATATAAGATTAATACCTGGTTCTCACATGAGGTAGAAGAGGGTACGTCTGAAGGGCAGAAGGTTCTCAAATCTGCCCCAGCTGTTAGCGGACCTTGGCTCCTTTCATTTTCCTCTCTCTGCATGGTGATTAAGGGCCTCACCTGAACACTGGAGGCTTGTTGAAATCGTGTTGACAACACTTTGGACAGGGTTGGAAAAGATGAAGCCTGCCTCTGTAGAATTTTGGCTGAACTGTCTAGAAGCATCATTTGATAATTCTCAAAAGAAGCAGGTCTAAGAAAGAAGACAAAAATATGTTCTCTTACATTTTGTGTGTCTGTCTGTCTGTCTGACACTTGGGTCAAGTTGACGTGAAACTGTCTGTCCAGCACAGAGGCTAAGGAAGGCAGCGGCTGGAGGATCTTCATCATAGGAGACAAATACTTCTGAGGAGTCAGGTCTTCTTCATATCCAAATCCATGTTTCACAGAAAACATGATTCAAATATGTGTTTGTCCCCCTCTTCCTGGGTTTCTGAGCCCCATTCATCCTTCTGCTCCTGGCCACTATGTCTGAGCCTTCACAGTCCCAGTGCTCAGGTTCTGAAACACCCTGCTTCGTGGGCGTCTGGGAAAATGTTCTGTGTTTACAAGAGCAAGACGTGAAAGGGTAAATGTTTCTCCCACGAGTGAGCACAGAAATGAATTTAAACATCTTCTTCAGACCCCTTGGACACATTGCTGAGGAAGCCCTGATGTCAGCCACCCTTCTCTGGACATCCTTGAGGGCCACCAGTCCCACCTGCAGGCAGAAGACGGTACTGCCTCTCTTCTGACCTCTGGCCTGAGAGACACGTACTGCTGCAGTGACGGCAGAGACCTCTGTATGTCACCCTCCACTGATAGAGTGCTTATCACCCATCTATAGGAGACACAGACTGGGTGGCTGCAGGCAAGAGAAGTACGTTGTCCCAATTCTGGAAAAAAACAAGTCCAAAATCAAGGTGTCAGCATTGTAATTTTTAAAAAGAAATCAGCACAAGAAAGATGCCTCAAGACAAAGCTCAAGTGGAAGGGTTTTTTATTGGGGGAAAGAAATGGGAGAGAGGGGAAGGAAGAATGGTCTGTGGGAACAGGGGCAGCAGAAGAGAAGGGAGAGAGAGACAGAGAGAGAAAGAGAGATGGGAGGTGGGCAGGGCCCTTTTTAAAGGAAACGTAGTGAATGTGCACAGGAGGTGCTCTTGGTGGCTCCAGCTGAGGACGTGTACCCCAAGGTCAGGCCACGACAGATGCCTGGATATTGACAAGTAGAGCCGTCTTCCTTCTGAATCTTGTAGGGGAGTCTGGCCTTGCCTCTCTAGCTTCCCGCGGTTTGCTGCCATAGAGAAGGGATGGCAGTGCTCATAAATTGATGGTGGGGACTGCCCCCTGGTTGGAAAGCCCGACTAACACAATGAAAATAAAAGGAAGTTGATGGGCATGCTTGTGTCATACATTCAAGGGAGAAATCTAGAGCAGCAGGCAAGCAGTTCTCAGAGGAGGCTCTGAATTTCAGCGCATCTAGCATCTTCAGAGATGAGTACTTCTTAAGAAAAGTGATAAGACATGAAAAGAAAGGGCTTGGGTCTCTGCAGACAACAGTGTGGGGGAACAAAGGGCAAATGACTATAGACAAAGTCTAGTGAGTGTTACTGGATTGCATAACTTCCCCAGGTCCCAGCTCCAGGCTGATAAGGGTCTCAAACCGCTTGAATGATTAACCTTTGTTCTCCAGAGGAGAGCGCCAGGCAGGGCACCTTTGTCTTTGAGGCAACCAAGAAGCTGGGCTGAGAGCTCAGTGTATCCCTTTCTAGGACACTTCGTTTTAAAGACTGTTTCTTACTTGAAGAACTGAACAAAAAGCCTTGCACTTTCCAGGTTTGAGCAACTCTGTTTTCGTCATCTGCTCCGTTTCCCCTGTACTATAAAGCTTCACGATCCCTCACAGCATCCTGACATTGAACACGGAGAGGAATCATTTCTCTCTGGCTCTTTGAGAGCCCTTGATTCCTAGAGTTTTCTTTGGGGCTTAATATTTGGACCTGGCTGTTCTGGGTCTTTATGAAGTGATGTGCAGTGTGCCTGTGCCTCACCTCCAGAACGTGCTTGCAGTGGCCGCCATTTTTCTTTGGAGCATTGGGCTCTAAATTATGGTTTCTGTCAACAGAGTTAGCATCCTGTGTGTCTCCTTTGTTCATCCTTTGAATATAAAGGTTCAATTTATTGCAAGCCTGGTCAACATTCCATGAAGAAACAGGTACAGCTGTGTCCAGTGAGACAAGGATAGATTGGCCAGTCAAGGTAACAGCAGATGATGCCCTGGGGTCAATTTGGCCATGTCAGTGACTTCAGGGCATCATGCTCCATGGCTAGCGAAAGGATAGTTTTAGATGATCAAGGAAAATTCTACTGTCACAAGGTAGATTCAAAGGAGGTATTGGTTAGTCTAGACTAGTAACTTGAAGAAAATAACGAGATAAACTATTCTCTGGTTGTGTGAACTTGGGCAAAGGTCTTAAGTGTCTCTTTCATCAGTCAGGCATAGGATTCAAGTGTCTGCTTTATATGTTTAGCATGGGGATTGGAGATGTCCCTAACACTACTCTAGGCACATAGCAACTAATTGTCCTTATTATAAAGAATTCCTAAGATTTTCTCACTTTATTCTTTTCAATACTTTACTTCTCAGTGGATTCAGCATTATTTTTATTTTGAGGGTATCTGAAGGTCAAGTTTGAGAAAAGGGAAAAAACTAAATATGCACACGAAAGTAGATGAAACTCTGATCAAGCCTGATTTTGAAAATGGCCTTAGCCAGGTATTCATGGGATGCTCCCCGTTAGCACTGACTACGTTAGGTACTAGGAAAATGACGGCAGAGAAGAATCAACTAATGATTTGCCTGGCAAGACACTAAAGCTTCAGTGAAGCAGGCAACCAAATAGCTTTAGCTGAAAACACCAACATTCCTAAAGCAGCACTTATTATTAAATTCCTCAGCTCCCACACCCATTCAGAACTCAAGACGCACTTGCTGGCTTTATTCTACTTTTTAGGCAACAGAGAATGAAGCAGAATGTTGCTTATTGCCACTTGTCCATTAAAATCACCAAGATGCTGAATCCTATCCCATAGTGTGGACTCTGTGAGAGTAGGCTATGGATTAAGTATCTACATCTCTGTAAATTCCATGGAGTTGGTCCAGGAACCCACTTTGAGAACCACTGAGATAGTGTTCCCTAACCCCCAGCCCAAGCAGAGTGCTGTAGAACAGGACATTTGGAGGTGGCTTTAAATCCAGGCTCCTTCCTTAAACAAACAGTGCCTGTGAGGTTGAGTACTTCCATGTCCTGTTATTTGTAATTTATGTGTAGGTGTGCGTGTGTGAACATGTGGGTATGTAGACATGAGTGTAAGTGTCTGTGGATGCCAGTGACATTGGATCCCCTGGATCAGAGTTACAGATGTTGATGAGCCACCTGCTTTGTGCCCTGGGAACTGAACGTGGGTCCTCTAGAAGAGCAAATGCTCTTAACTGCTGAGTTATCCCTCCAACTTCCTCTATTTTTAATAAAATTCATTATTTATACCTTATTAAGGTCACTGAAGAAATTTAACATGTTTGTGAGGTCTTTTGTTCATTATCTGGAATGTATTAATGAACAACATAAATCTGGTTATTTATCTTACAGTGAGTTTTTATAGATCATATGAATAATGCCAGGTGGCCTGGATAACCAATTCTTACCAAGAAAATCCTATGATACTTCATTTAAGTGACTAAAACACTTTCAATACTTTACTAGAATTCTACTTCGGAACTCCTGTGTTCTGGGGCCAGGCTTTGGCTCAGTGGCGATCAACTTGGTTGTCATGTATGAGGCCCTGGGGTTTGATTCCTGCACAGCAAAATGAGCAACTAAATAAAAATCAGATTTCCATGGTTTTTTCAAGTTGACAGGTGTGTGTGTATGTTGGGGAGGGGGAGGGAGAAGGAGAGGAATCCTTCATTATATAACTCGTTCCTCCCCCATCTGACTCTCACTAGAAAGAGAGCTGCATAAGTTAGGAATTTTATCCTCCCCTGTTTTGTAGAGGGCAGTGCAGAGGTCACAGCGAGGTTGTAAATTCCAAAAAGCCTTTGTAATACATGAATATTGGGGATTTGGCCGTAATGTTGTCTTCTTGTACTCAGAAATAGCCATGCTGAGAATCTTCATAGGATAGGATCACACAAATAGAACTTTATAAGCAAGTAAAACCTAGCACCTGGTTCCTCAAAATAAAATTCAGTCTATCTAAAGTAAATCTGGGGCATGGTCACATGCATTTTAAAATGTCACCTCCGAGGTACAGAGACATATTTCAGGGAAAGGATGCCAAGGACGATTTAGAACAACAGAAAAGACTCCTTGCAAACGCAGATATCTGGCTTAACTAGATGAGCGGATGGAAGTGAATTCTGCAGTCTCCTTAAATCCTGATGCCGTCTGTGCAGAGATGATCATGCTTAGCAGCGGGGCTGCTATAGATGGTAGCTAAGGTGTGTAAGGTGCGGAGTGTTGGGCACCCCAGTGGTCCTTCCAGAACACCCAACATTGGAGGTGGGCGGATAAGGGGAGCACGGGAGCTCGGTGGTAGGAGTGGACTTTAATGAAATGAAGCCAGTTGGCTCTGCCAATTTATAAAGCTTATTAAGCGTTGAGGGAAGAAAACTGTGTGAAGATCATGCTAAAGTGACTGATTAGACGGCTTTTATTGTCTTCGCGTCTCGCACATTCTAACTCGTTAGTTCAAATTTTTTTATTGGGGGCACTTTAAACAATGTCTGACAACATTGCAACAAAGTGTTCCTTCTGACATATTGAGTCAGCAGGCTCTCATTGCTCCTGTGCTGGTACATTAATTCTCCCTTCATTTTAGTATGACAAGATAATGTCCTGTCAGGAAAATATTAGACTTTAAAAGAGAGGAAATGTGACCATATTAGTTCATAACAACACAGTCAATACCGTTCAGTAGGAGGATAGAAAGCCCTGTTTAAAAAGAAAACGTTAAATGTTACTGCTGTTAGCACAGATTTTTATTTAAAAGGTCAGAATATGCTATATAAGTACTTGTTAACTTTGAATTTTCTCAACACCCTTTGTCTGTCGTCTAGTTTCTCCAGCATAAAATAAATAAAAGAATATTTTATTTTGTTATTTTAGCAATATGCTCTTTCCCAGTTTACTGTCATGTTTCTAATTTATGTGCTTAAAGTCAGTAATGTGGTTATTTTTTAAAATAATTCTATGTTATTCTTGAAGCTCCAGGATGTCAGTGGAGTTCTCGGGAAAAACACAATCCATGGCTCTCAATCACACGTCTGTTAAACAGTGCACAAGAGCCGACAATCTTAATAGCGTTTTCACTTACTAATCCTTTAGAGTAGCATTCCCCAAGGACAGTGGTCAACATTAATTAAACCATCCCAGAACCTCCCAAGCACATCTGCTTCTGTGTGAGGCGTGATGAGGCGCATACTGAGAATTCTTGCAGGGAAGTAACAGTGGATGAAGACAATGGAAGGGTTCTTGTTGTTTGTATACAGGGCCACAGGTGTTGAAACAACTCATTGCCCTAGAGAAGGGATGTTTCATGTGTGCAGCTTGTTACACAAAACAACGTATGCTCCTGGTGGCCATGGGGCAGGGGAGGGGGATTCTTCCTACATGTAGCAGAAGCCATATTGCCTGTGTGTCTAGGGAGGGGAAACTGTTGCACTGTGCCAGGAACACAAGAAGCCAGGCTGCCACAGACGCACACTAGAGCTGGAGAGATGGCTCAGCAGTTAAGAGCACTTGCTGCTCTTTCAGAGGACCAGAAGCTTCTGCCATGAACGTCTAACGATTTAAAGGTATTTGCTCCAGGTACTTAACTATGCAAACACAAAACAGCTGGGATCTTCCCCGAGCTGTGTCAGTACAGTATCTCTGAGCACGCTGCCTCTGGGCTGGGTTCAGGCTCTGGGTTTCTTATTGACAAAGAACAATTATTTAGTCACACACTGGGCCTCTGAGGACAGTGGCATTTTAAACAACATAAACACTTCTAGATAATTGCAATAATGACCACTTGAGATGAACATTTAGTCGAATATATTTAAATGCAATATAAGTAAAGGTTTTGACCTGGTGGAACTTTCCCTCTAGGTTGGACCCCGAGGAACCATAAGAGATTATCCAGGCTTTAGCCCAGCAGTGGATGCTGAAGCTATCCGGAAAGCAATCAAAGGAATCGGTGAGTGATTTGTAAGCCCTTGTCAGTGTTGAAGCCAGCCAGGGAAGTTCCCATCTGAGAAGCCAGTTGGCCGCAATTGAATCCTGAATGAGAGAATTTGTCAGCGGACATTTTAAAGTGTGCCATGATGAGAAGATCATGTTCAGCGAGTTTTAGTAAAGAACGCATTTGGAATGTTGACGTAATTAAAATCGAACACCACCCCAGCTCCTTCCAACAGTTATCACCGCCATAACCACAAATCATTGCAGACACAGTCCCTGGCCATTCTTCCTAGGCTGTATTCTTACCCCATTACCTAGAGAAAATCATCTTCCTAAATTAGACTTTATGCTTGTGGGCCTTCAATACCACAGCTCCATACGTATGTACGTACCGTCTTTATACTTTCCACCAGGCAAACTGGAGAAGTGATCTATACATTCTGTTGCCATTTGGTTTTATCTCTTAACATAATGTTTTTGAGATTTATTCATGTTGATATGTTTAGCTCTAGGTCATTAATTTTAACTGCATAGTAGTCTATTGTATATTATATCATAAACTTGGAATGTTGATGAAACATTCAAATTGCCTGTAATTCTTTTCTATTACTGCGTGAAAGTCCTTGGTGAATGTCCCTGCTTTAACTCCGTTGTGTGCATTGGCTAGTATTTCTCCAGGACATGACAAGAGTTGTGATTTCTGGGTGGAAATTACTAGAATACTCGCTTTTAAATCAACTAGAAATATTGCCAATTTGATCTCCAAAATGGTTTAAAGATTACTCTTGGGGCTGGTGAGGTAGGTTAGAGAGTAAAATATTTGTTACACAAACTCAACGTCCTGAGTTCGATCCCCAGAAACCACAGTCGAAGGAAAGAACTGACTCCATAAAACTGACTAATCTCCATGTGCATGCTGTGGTGTCCCCCCATCGTGCCACTCAGTAATAATAATAAAATAATAATAATAATACATAGAACTCCTTCCACAATGCATGAGACTTTCTCTTGATCTGTGTTCCTTACTGTTTAACACAGGCTGTACAATTACCATGCCATTTTTCCCACTGACTAGGTCTGAAGCTGTATGAATTCCCCCCTCCCCTCTCTTTAAATACTGATAAAGCCAAGCATCAGTTTTTCTTTTTGTTTCCTCTTTCATGTATGACGTCTTCACATGGTTTAGCCCTTTGACATGGCACTGTCTTCTCTAGGGGTTCCAAGTACCATGCCATGAAGTTGCACCGTCTTCTCCAGGGGTGCCAAGAGAGGCTTGCCTAGTGGTCATTGGTTTCTGTATTTAACCTTTTGTAAATAAAATCTCCAGCCATGAAATGGCCAAAACCAAAACATTTTATCCCGTTTTATATTTTAGCAAAAATCAAGCTTAGTATTTTTCCTAGGATTATGCCTTCTGTACCTTTGTTTGTTTGTTTTTTTTTTTTTGTTTTGTTTTTTGAGACAGGGTTTCTCTGTGTGGCTCTGGCTGGCCTGGAACTCTCTCTGTAGACAAGGCTGGGCTCGAACTCACAGAGACCCTGTTTGGCTATGAGTTTCCTGCTCTTCTGTCTGTACCCATCTCAGTACCCTGTTATAGCTGCTCCAGCCTTACAGGGGCTGCTCATGTTTGGGGATTGTTTTTACTCTTTGTTTGCTTGTTGGCTTGTAGGGGGACTCTTCCTTTTCCAGTGTGGCTTTAACGACAACCTGTGTAATTCTGTGAAATATGTCTTTAGGAGTTTATGTCAGCATTATCTTCTCTTATACAAGACTTTTTTTAATGAAAATATTTTTTCACTTATCTTTCAAACTTTTTGTTTACCATTTTAGTATTTGTTCCTTTTGAAAATTTTCATGCATTTTCTTGAGATGTAATTACATCAGTTTCTTCTTCTCTTTCCTACTCTCAACCCCTCCTAAGCTGAGCTGACATCCTCTTCTGGCCTCTGTGGATATCTGCACACATAGGTGCACACACAGAGATTAGGAAAGCATACAAATTATCTAGAAGTAAAGAATAAGGGCAGGGTCACAGAGGACAGAGGACTTGTAGAGATGAGCGCTGCAGTGTATGGAGTAGAAAAAGAGAGAACAGAGAATAGCTCCCAGAATATATTTTGAGTCAAGGTGGCATGTGTCCCAGGTTGGCCTGGAACTCATTCTGAATGGAACAATGGCCATGAACTTCCCAACCTCCTGCATCTTCCTCCTGAGTGTTGGCCTTGCAGGTGTGAGTTCCTATTCCTGACTTATGGCCTTCCTGAAGTAAAACAAGCGCTCCATCCCCAACCCCAGTTCCTAAGGCTTTGTTGACTTGTTGGTTTGTTTGTTTTGTTTTTGGATAGCTCTATCCATAGTCCTGACATTGAGGAAAGAGCAGAGTAAAAACAAGCCAGAGATGAAGTCTAGTGTGAGGACATGCTGCGGTATGGAGAGGCACCGTAACTGGGCATTGGTATTGGTACTGTTGCAGGTCTAAGCTGGCTACCAGACTCACAGATCAAGTACGCTGCAATCTGATTCTGTAGAAAACACAAGATCAAAGGCAAGCACACTGGGAGGCCAACAGGCAGCCAAGCACACAGGTTCTTTCCCCTCTCCACAGATAGACTGTGTAGCGCAGTCACAGGCTCTGTAGATATGGTGTACTGGTGTTACCTCAGCACAGAGAAACCTAGCCTCTAATCCCAGCTGATCTTCCCATCATTCTAATCATGCACCCCCAAGGCCTGCAAGCCCCTCAGCACTTCCGATCTTAGCACAGTTCTCTCCAGCCAATGACGCAGACACGGATTCCCACAGTTGTCATAACATTCTACCGAAAATCAGTGGCATCGAGGACATTCTCAGACAAGCTGGCCTCAGTTCTGGCCCGATCTGACCTTACAAACACATGCATGTGAAATTCACCACGGAGGTGTGAACCAGATGTCGTGTTGCTGTGGTAAATGACCTGTGATCAGTAAGAAAGATTTTGGCTCATGGTCTCCAGAGGGTTCAGTCTGTGGTACTTGCCTTAATTGATTCTGGGCCTGTGGTAAGATCATCACGTGGCAGACTACTTACCTTCTTGCCTCAAGGCTGACAAGAAGCAGAGAGAGAGAGAGAGAGAGAGAGAGAGAGAGAGAGAGAGAGAGAGAGAGAGAGAGAGAGAATAACCTTTAAAGGAATGTCCCTAATGACCTATATCTTCTAGGTCCTACCCCCCTGAGATGTCTGTCATTTTCTGAAATGACAGGTGGCGACCAAATATTCAACACAGTTGTGTAGAGGGCTCATTTCATATTCAAACCACAGCAAAAATCGTGTTTGGGGATGAGAGATTGTTGCATTATTTAGAAGTCATGCGACTTTGACAAATGAAATAGGCTCTTTGAGTGTTAATGTCATCTTTAGGGTGGCTTTGTCTATCACGGTATGGGGACTCTGTAACTCTCGCTATGACAAGGAGTAAAAAGGCACCTTATAGATAGCAGTTTCTCAATAAATCTTTCTTGTGTCTGTGCCCTTGAGAGGCTAGAAGATCTGATGCCAGCTATGGAGTGAGGGCTGAAATTCCGTGAGAGTCACTCAGCCTCCTGAGGGTGAAGCAGGAGCTTCTTCGTGTTCCTCTCTTCATGCCTAAGAGGACTAGACAAGCAATGTCTGGGGTTTTCATTTTTCCATCTCCCAAATCGACCAAATAGTTAACTTCTTTTCCAAAAACAAAACAACAACAAACAGACAGACAAAAACAAAACCCAGGCAAACACAGATTCTAGCCCAGTAAGAAGCTGTAAACTGAAATTTAAAATGCCTTACTGTAAGCACTTGGTCCGGATGACTAATACGGAGAGCCCTCAGTTGATAAGTGACTTTGGTCTCATTTAGGAACTGACGAGAAAACCCTTATCAGCATCCTGACAGAGCGGTCGAATGCGCAGCGACAGCTGATTGCCAAGGAGTATCAAGCGACGTATGAACAGGTACCGCCCTGAAGAGACAATCACCCGAGTCTCGGGTCTTCCTCTGTGGGGCACTCGCAGATCTTTGGGTTCCGACTGAGCGTGGCAGGAGACGCCGTGTGCATCCACTCGAGAACCAGGCCTCTCAGTCTTGGTTTTGCATTTCTCCATCCCAATGGCTTTGGGGCGTCTGTGTCTTCACTGTGGAATGAAAAACGTCGCCTTAGAGCAGCGGTTCTCAAACTGCGGGTTGTGACCCCTTTAGGGTCAAATGAGCCTTTCCCCGGGGTCACATAGCAGATATCCTGCTCACAATTTATTTACATTGCAGTTGTGAAGTAGGAATGAAAATAATTTTAGGGTTGAGGATCACCAAAAACGAGGAACTGTATGGAAGGGTTGCAGAAATGGTTCCAAGCCATTGGTGAATCCCCTCCCTACAGGATACTTGGCCTAAAAGGGAGATTTAGGGGTTTTTTTTTGGGGGTGTGGACAGGGTCTCGTGTAGCCCAGACCAGCCTGGAACTTACAAGTAGATGGAGATTATCTTGAACTTCTGATCCTCCATTGTTCAACTGTCAAGTGTTGGAATTACAGCCGGGAGTCACTAGGCCCGGGTTATGTGATACTGGGGAATCAAACCCCGGTCTTTGTGAGTGCTAGACAAATACTCTCCCACCTGAGACACGTCCCCAGCCTGAATAGAGACCTTCTGATGGGGTGGAGGGGGATTCCAGATGTTAGAGATACTGTTAAACATCGTACAGGATGGAGGATCGCCCTCCCACAAAGAGCTACCAGAACAGCTGTCTGGCAAAAACTGCCTTAGATAATCTTTAGTTTCTATTTTAATTTTAAAATAGAATTCACAGGCTCAGTGAATTCAACAGATGGAAACTAACTAAGTATCCAAAAATAAATACCTAAGAACAAGACTGACAGCCGGGCAGTGGTGGCACACGCCTTTAATCCCAAAACTTGAGAGGCAGAGGCGGTCAGATCTCCGTGAGTTCAAAGTCACCCTGGTCTACACGGAGAGTTCCAATACAGGCTCCCAAAGGTATACAGAGAAACCCTGTCTCAGAAAGCAGAACAAAACAGAAAAGGAACAGGACTGCCACACAATTGGTTTGTTGTCTATTTGTTGAGTAGTCTTGTCTCTGTCAGACAGTAGGAGAGGCAGTTCGTTCCTTCGCTTGTGGAGCTAGCATCCTATTGGAAACATGATAAGTTCAGTCATTGGCAAGTGTGATAAAGATAAAATGGGATGATGAGGGTAACTGGTGACTGGCTCCCGTGACGGGGTGAGGAAGCAGTGCCAGCAGGATGCTGCTGCCTAGCTGGCCGCGAGGACAATCGGTGCTGTGTATATATAGACGTGTGTCACTGTGCCTGACTGTTTGTCTTTGTGCATTTTCAGATGGGATTTTACCATGTTGCCAGTCTGGTCCTGAGCACTTGTGTTAAAATAATCCTCCCACCTCAGCATCTTTCCTACCCAGTGCTAAGACTACTGCATGCCTCTCGGCTCGGTTTTATCTCTAAGAGTTGGTGCATAGTCTTGGTTTTATTCTACAGTTGGGAGCCATTGGAAGTATGTAAGCAGGGGGATAATATAACCCAATGTTTAGTCTTAAAAGATTACTTGGGGACCTGGAGGTTTAGCTTAATGGCAGAATGCTTGCCTGGCACTTCCGAGGCTCTTTGTTGCATCCCCAGAATTACAAAGAGGATGGAACGGTTGTTCGGGATGCTGTGGGTCATGGATTATGGAAAGGAAGGAGTAAAACACAGAGCAGTCAGGCTGTTAACTATCAGAGACATCACCCGAGAATGATCTCCGGTCCCCCCAGGCGTTAAAGCTCCTTTCCCAGACACCCTTTATCACACACTAATATACTATACAGTAAAATTGAATTTCCTCTTGAATACTTTCATTTTCCTGTTAGGGTAACATCTTAGACAGAAGCATTACTTCGCGGCTACCTTTAAATGTCTAGCATTGATTAAGTACCCTTGATCATGTACTCAAATGAATGAATTGTCAACGTCTGGGCAAAAACCCCTGACATATAGGTTGGTGACCCAGATGGCTCATTGGCCTTCCAGAGCGCTGTAAAATGAGAAAGAAGAATCAACAGAGGCGAAGGCAACAGCCATTTCTTACTGGGTGATGGAATGATAGTGTGTAGGGTAAGATTTCTTTGCCGATGGGTTGAGGACAGATGGTATCAGTATTCAGCATTTATTATTTATTTATTTATTGTTGTTTGTTTTTCGAGACAGGGTTTCTCTGTAGCTTTGAAGTGTGTCCTGTAACTAGCTCTTGTAGACCAGGCTGGCCTCGAACTCAAAGAGATCCACCTGCCTCTGCCTTCCGGGTGCTGGGATTAAAGGCATGTGCCACCGCCTCCTGGCTCAGAATTCAGCATTTGAAGAGAAAAAAATCTCTGCTGTAGTTACAGTAGACGGGGTGGTCCTTGGCTCCATCTTGTGACCCCACTGTGTCTGTGGAGGGGCGGCTTTTATCATCAGAACTGCCCGAGAGGCTGCTGGCTGCCAAGCCTGAAATCAAATTGTTACATGTTACTCCTTTTAATATTGGAAATAGGAACCACGCCCCTGCCCTTAGGTGTGTGTGTGGGGGGGCAGACTCTTATGTACTATGTGGAGGCAGTGCCAAAGGACACTAGAATCCTGTATGGAATGCCCCAGGATCCATTAAAGGAGACTGACCAGCCACTGTCCTCCCCTTTCTTTGTGGAGCCCAGTGGGGTCTCTGAGAAGCAAGGTACTCAGGAACAGTTTACCAGAGAGAACCCTCTCCCGGCCTCCCTTACCCTCCTTTGGAGAGCACCAAGGACCTAGGAAATGTGTTCATTCTATTTTCCTAGTTATCAGGAATTATTTTAATCTTGCATATGCGTGGCTCAGTGTGGCCGTTTGGTCCATGTGTACTGTGTGTGGTATACTTAGAGGAATAGCATTTTAATGTGCAGTCCCAAACTCCGGTGCATTTGCCAGGCTTCCTTTGGGCTTTGCAAATGTCTGTGTAAGGCAGAACATGGTGGAGACATCATAAAATGAAGATTAGTGTCCATCGAGATGTTCTCAGCATTCCTGCCATTCCCTATGGAGGGGCATGCTGCTGCTTGATGTTTATACTTGCGTTTCCCTTTCCCTAGGTGGCTGTTGAGAAAGACAAAAGAACATATTTCATGATTTCTTCCTTGGGGTTGTTATTTTAGGAGCTGAAAGATGACTTGAAGGGTGACCTCTCTGGCCACTTTGAGCACATCATGGTGGCTCTTGTGACTGCACCAGCCCTGTTCGATGCAAAGCAACTGAAGAAATCCATGAAGGTACAAGCCCTTAACAAACTAAACAAACTGTCGCTCCGCCGGTTCCACTGACATAATAATTAGGGAACTCTTGGGGCACTCACTTGAGACTTAGTGGGCTTGGATGGCATTTATGATTGTGCTCTTTAAGGGATGGGGTAATTATTGGGAGCTCTCTGCAGTCCAGAGCCCAAATGCCCCTGAGCTGTGAGGAGAGTTGCATTTCTTTTCTTTTCTTTCTTTTTTTTTTAAAACTAAATATTCAGCCTTTTTTTTTCTTTCATCAAACCTAAATGCCATCATTTATCCGTCACTTGGGCCCTATGATTTTTATTGTTACCCCTTGCTTTCCTTGACCCTTCAGAACCCCAGCCTTTCACCATGTCCACATGAGCTCTGCTCTAAAGTCTGCTGCAACTGGCCGTCTCCATCCACGGCTTCCACTCTGCTGTGACCACCTGCACCTCTTGATTATACCGTATCAGTACCCTAAGAAGGTACCTTCAGCTCCACTTCTCTCCGTTTGAAACTATTCTCTATGGGACGGGCAAGATTGCTTTTATAAAGATGTTTTAAAGCGAGGCCACGTCATTCATCACCCTAAATCTCCAGCGAACACTTAAAACCCAGACTTCTTATTATGTTCATCACCCAAGCCTGCATCTTGTCTGTCTGCCATTCTTGTAAAAGCCCTGCCAGCCAGCTTTCCCCGGAGCAACAGAACCATTAGGCAGACATTTACATTAAGAAATTTACTGTAAGGCACTGGGTATACCTTGTGAGTTTGGGTGTAAGGACTAGACTCTGCAGGGCAGGTGGTCAGGGAAGGCGGGATCCCTCAGCAGTCTCTGAAGCTGCTGCCTCTGGGGACAGCCCCTTCGACAAGGAAGCCTTGGCTTGCCCGTAAGGGCTGTTAGCAGAATGAATAGGGCCCAGTCAGAACGCGGAGTGTCTGAAGTGCATCCCACTTAAAAATCAATGAACTTTATTCATAAAATACTTCGACAGCAGCACACAGATTAGCATCTGTCTTGATAACCAGGGACTGTAGCCTGACCAAGCTGCCACATAAAACAGTGTGAGCAGTGAACCCTGCTTGTAGATTACCACAGGGCCCCTCGCAGAAAGGACCTTCTATTTCTCTTATTGCTGCCTAAAAACATTCTCTTCTTTTTTAAAGGAACATTTCTTTGTCTTTTTTTTCCCATATAACTAAGATGTGAGTCTTTATCATGCTAAGGGAACCTTACAAGCTGTAGTCTCTATTTCTTATTCTACATCAAAGTCTGAGATAAAGTAGATGGGAAATGAAGGGAAAGGGGTCCGGGTATGAACATAGTCCAGATTCTGGCCTCCCATCCTCAAGAAGAGGGTCCTTGCTTTCTTCTGGAAGGCGTATGAGCATCTGAGAAGCTGGTGGCCAGCTGGAAGCTGATATGCAGGTTTTCTGTGAGAAATGCCTGTGAAGGATAAAGAGAGACAGCAGGGAAAACAAGTGAGCCTTAAGTCTGCACTGAGGGGCTGACCCCTGGGGGAGAGCCCAGCACTCGGCCCATCTCTGAGAAGGTGCGGCAGGCAGCAATGGCGTAGGAGAGGAGGTCCATGCTGAGCAGGAACAGTCCAGCTCTGGTACCTCACCCACATCTGCTCGGTCAGTTACCAGGAGCAACAAGTCTTTGTCATGAACTCTAGGGCCGACCCAAAGGTGTGGCAATTGGAGACGGTTAGCGAATAGTACCTGTTGCAGTAGACAGTCCTGAAGTGAAACGTGAGCATTGTCTGTCAAGGGCTTCCACGTGGGGAGAGCTTAGCAGCTGTGATTCTTTTGGCCAGATTCACTGACCTGTATTGGAAAATGTTCTCTTTGGTTGAGAGGCAATCAACAGTAAGGACTGTGGACTGCGAAGGTGACAGTACCATTAACAAAACCCTTTGGTCTTGGGCTCTCCCATCTTAGCCCCTGGATACGTCTTGGCTAAAGTTGGCAACCATAGTCAACTATTAAAAAAGGAAAGAAGGAAGGAAGGAAGGAAGGAAGGAAGGAAGGAAGGAAGGAAGGAAGGAATAAAGAAGGTTTAGCTTCTCTGTAAGGACGCTCCTAGTCCTCGTCTACAGTTATTCTGCATATTTTACCTTAGTCAGAATTTAGTTGTATGAATGATTCTGGTGGCAGGTACCCTGGCCAGAACTGGGTCTCTGTTTGTAAATTTCACTGGCTTTATTTGATCACGTCCCACTGCAAACAACGTACAGTGTGAGTGAGCGACCTTGATATAGACAAGGCTTAGAGGTAACTGGGCTCCAAGCCAGCAAGGCCCACGATACACGTTTACTGGAGATCTGAAAACTTCTGTGGTTGAGAAGGCTGGGACGTGCTGACAAGCCCTGCCCAGAGGTGCAAGGATGAAGGCAATCAATCACAATTGCTGTGGAGCCCTTTCTATATGGAGAGCTACGTGGGCTTAGTAGGCGGAGCCTATTAGGCCATCGTGTCTGCTCGCTAACGACACAGGTGTCTTCCTCTATGTAGAATCATTTGACTTCTTTTCACACTGGAGTGGGACACACTTGATGTGGGTTTACTCCAGATGAGTTTTTGTTTTAATTCTAAGATGCACGGAAAAGTCAGAAAACCACTGAAGAGCAATACGAGATCTTACATCGATTTACTCAGAGCTGCTCTTTCATCTGTACAAAATAAGATATTAAGGCTGAAAAGCATGAAATTAAGATTTTTAAGTGTTCTAAAATTTAGATTTTTTTTCCTTGTTAGGGAACTGGGACTGATGAAGATGCCTTGATTGAAATCTTAACCACCAGGACAAGCCGGCAGATGAAGGAGATCTCGCAGGCCTATTATACAGGTGACCTTGTCTTCTTCTTGCCTTTACCACTGATAGCACATGTGTGAGCCAAGTTGCTGCTCCGAGCATCTCGCCTATCATAAAGCATCTTGAGAAGGCCAGAGATAGGGAAAGAGATGTGTATTCTGAGAAGGCCATGGAAAGAGATGTGTATTCTGATATGAACTGTGCATTTCCAGGGAAAGTTAGAATATGATCTGCCACATCACATCCTGCATTTACAGCAGTATCGCTTCAGAGGACTTTGTCCTCAGCAACCACTTCATTAATCAACCATTTTCATCAATCTTAGAGTCTCGAGTCATCGTATACTTCTTCTGTAAGTTAAAAACCACTCAGAATCATGATTTTTGGTATGGGAAATTTGGTAAGCCATTTAGAGGATGTGCTGAGCATTTAGGTTCAATATAATTGGCTGACGTCCTAAAAGTCTGTGTGAAAATCAGGCCCTCACACTGTAATTCTGCCTCTACTCAGAGGTAGTATGAAAACCTCCGTCACCTCCCATCAACTCAGTCACAAGCTCAGACGTTCCCAGGCCACACATGAGTCTAACCAGTGGCCTACACATCCAGGGTTCTCCCTGTCCATTCAGGTTTAGTAGCTCACTAAAAGTCACCCTGAACTCCAGAAAGTACCATCCTCCCAATGACAGTGGTGTTATGAAGGAAGTAAGTCATGGCCAGCCAAATGACAAGACACACAGAGGGGTCTGAGAGGCTCCTAGAAATCTTCCCCCCTCGGCATATTGACAGCACTCACCACCCACGTGCTCACTTGAACACTGGGAGCCATTGGTTTTAATCAGCGTTTGTTACTCAAATGTGATTGGTTGAATCATTGTCCCTGTGATTGAGCTCAGCCTATAGGCTTCCCTCAGAGGTTGAGATGAGACTATGTCATGTGACTCGAAACCTTTCTAATCCTACTGCTTTCTATTCTCAGTTATCTTGTTAGTAAAACTCAGAAGAATAACGTTAATAAGAGACTCAGTTACGAGAGGAAAGTGAAGATTTGTCCCAAGAACGAAGGACCAAAGAGCAACTCAATTACACAAAAGCCCCATAGAGTTCTCTAAGTACCGTGATGGTGCCAGGCTTTCTAAACTTGTGTTTATAAGAGGTTCACTTTTGCTGTAAGAGAAGCCCACAAAAACGGGAATCCTGGACCCCAGATGGGGATTAGAAAGGTTATTTTGGGAAATTATTAAATGATAGGTACTTCAACTATAGGTGACTAATTTGTTATTGATGCTCTAATTAGAGTCCAATCAGAAAAAAAAAACCCACAAACAACACTAGGTATTTTAACAGAGAGAGTTTATCAGAGATAATTGCATCCCTACTTTTGGAAAACAGAAAAAAAAAAACAGAAATAGAAGACAGAGGGTAATATACCAAATACTTCCAGAGATAAGGACTCCATGGCAAAGAAGTTGGGTTTAATTGAAATTGTAAATTTGGGAGGATGGTACCACCTGTCTGGTTTTGGTACCCCAGGAACTCAGAAGATAAGCGTAAGGAAGAATTCAGATTTCCAGGAAGAGGACCCCACCTGTCTGAAGCTGGTGTCTCTGCAATGTTGCACACAGCTTGCTGCAGAGGCCATGGCTGCCTCTCAGGGTGGCACTAACAGAAAAGGCAGGTGGGCAACACACATTTCTTTCTCTCCCTGCCCACCAGTCTCCCTTCACTCCCAGCCATCAGGGAATCTTAACAGGAAGCACGTGAATTTGAAGTAGACGAGAGAACTGGCTAATAATAGGCACAGGTGGGTACATAATTAGTGCTTACGATGCTTAAGTGTTTGGCCTGGTAAGATGACTTCAGTGGGTAAGCACACATTCTTCCAAGCCTGGAAATGTAGTTTTAATTCCAGGGACTCACGGTAGGGGAGAACTTATTCCAAAAGTTGTCCTCTGCCACAGTGCATGTATGTGTATCACACACACACATACACACACACACACACACACACGTCTAATAAAGAGTATAAAGTTTTTATGGAGTCCTATAATGGGAAATGGGACATGTGACCCATGCATACAAATCTATCGCAGGAGGTCATCAACTTAGCTTTCATAAAAGTAACAAGCTCTCTCATCAACGAAATGACACAATAGTCTAAATAAACAGCTAACAACTTTCCCCAGTATTCTGAAGTTACTGGTGTGTGAAAGAACACGGATCAGGGATCCAGAACTCTTATGTTCTAGCTCAAACCCCTTCCTAATGCAACACCATCTGCACTCTTACCCTACTGTCTTAGTTAGGGTTTCTATTGCTGTGAAGAGACGCCATGACCATGGCAACTCTGATAAAGGAAAACATTTAATTGGGGTGATTCACTTACAGTTCAGAGATTTAGCCTGTTATTGTCATGGTGGGAAGCAAGGCAGCGTGCAGGCAGACGTAGTGCTAGAGAGGTAGCTGAGAGGTCTCACATCTTCACTCACAGGCAACAGGAAGTGTTCTGTCTCACTGGACGTGGCTTGAGCATATATGAAACTGCAAAGCCCGCCTCCACAATGACACACTTCCTCCAACAAGACCATATCTGCTCCAACAAGGCCACAACTCCTCGTAGTGCCACTCCCTATGGGGGCCGTTTTCTTTCAAACAACCACAGCTGTTATGCCTCTGTGTAGTATGCTAATGTGTAGTAGCCGTTTCTGTTTCTCATGACTGAATCTCATTCTTGTTTGGTTTCAGTGTATAAGAAGAGTCTTGGAGATGACATTAGTTCTGAAACATCTGGTGACTTCCGGAAAGCTCTGCTGACTCTGGCAGATGTAAGGTTTTACCTTTTATTATTTGCCTTCCCCAATAAGCCGCAAGCTCAGAAATCATTTTCAGGAAGTTAACAAAACCGAATAGAGCGGGTGTTCCATTTTCCTGTGAAATGATTCGTTCACATCACATTTGCATTGCCAACATCAATAACAGATTTAACAAAGATCACAAATGCTCATCTGGGGACTTAAGTACAACAAGAAGGCTTGGTTGGGTCAGATCTGTCTGTAGATTAGAAATGATTCCACTGAGATTCACAGCACGCTGTTCCTCTTTGCCACCCACAGAAACTCGTAATTGCTCGTTTTCAGCGTGTTTGCACCTTTAAAACATGTAGATTTCCTTCTGGATCCCAAAGAATACTTATTTTGTTTAAATTAAGTGTAAAGACATAGAAGAACTGTTCTCAGAGACGGGTAGTAAATCCAGAAACAAAGTATCTGTTTCAGGGCTTTGTCCCTGTGATCTTGGAAAAGACAGACGTGAGCAGAGGAGGCCTTGGCTCACTTTACTTGGAAGGTCCTTGATTTTAGTAGTAAAGATGGGACCTGCCGGGGCACTGTCACAGGTAAAGGAACTTGCCGATGACTCTGGCAGCCAGGGTTCCATCTCTTGAGCCCACGGAAAAGTGGGTAGAGAGGGAATCACCTCTATAGGGTAGTTCTCTGACCTCTACACTTGCACTGTGCACATAGTAATCAATAATCTATATATTTGAAAGATGCTGAAGTTGGGGCTGGAGAAATGGCTCAGCAGTTAAGAGTAGTGACTGCTCTTCAGAGGAACAAGGTTGGAGTTTCAACACTCACGTGTTGGCTCACAATCACCTGTAATTCCAGTCCCAGGGGATCCTGTTCCCTCTTCAGGCATGTGTGTATGGGCACAGACATGCATATGGTGCCCAAACACACATGCAGGCTAAACACCCATACACATAAAAACCAAGATGATAAAATCAAGGATGAGACATATTCCCGGGCTCGTCTAAGAGAGGACGTGATTGAAGCCCTGTCTCGCTGATTTCTTGCAGCTGATTTACACAGTGCCTGATGTGTGAGCAAGTCCCCAGTGGCTCAGCATGACGGCTGAAGCAGCACTTGCTAAAGTGAGGTATCATGCAGCTTGGAAATAATTCACCCTCATTATAGCTTGAGGTGTTTTAACTGCTGCAAACCTCGGGAAGGTTGAATCCACAGACCCGAACAGATGAAAGGCGGTGGCAGACAAGGTCTAGGCCGTGCACATCTCCATGTGTGATATGAGCTCACCCGCAGTAAGCAGGAAGGAGTAAGAGAGCTCCAGGGCTGGTTTGACATCAAACAGAACGGGACCCTCCCACAGCCTAATGGCTTTCTGTACCTGCACAAGTCCCCGGAAGCTTTTAGGAATTCGTGTTCATGCCTGTGAAATTACACTTCAGATAGTATTAACCCCTTAAGGTGTTCTGAAGGTTAAGTGAGAGTAAGTGAGGTGCTGAGTGCATAGAAGGGGATTAGCCCGTTAGGGTTTACTCAAATGGTCCGTGGACTTTAACAAATGTATGAACGTACGGCCGTTGCAGTCTCATGCGGAATGGTTCCACTGCTTCAGGAAGTCTGTCTTCTGCCTGTTTCTGTCGTCCTTCTCCTCTCCACAGGAGCTACTCATCTTTTCTGCTTCTGGTTTGCCTCCTGCATAGTGTCCAGTAGTTGACGTCATTTCTTACAAAGTCTTTCCAGATCAGCTCCCAACAGTTAGCAGACCCACCTATGATAGCTGGGGTGTAGTTATTTTGAACAAGTGAATTGCCCAAGCATATAGCAAGCAAAAATGAAAGATAAATCAAAAGTAGCAGCAGAGAGACAGAAAAACATCAAATTGGGCACTCACCATCCAGCAGAAACCACTGAAGCATCCCACTAAAGAGAGTAACAAAAGGTAACCCTGTCAAATTGGTGATCACAAAGATCCAGCAGAAGTCAAATGGGAAAAGCCAGTTGAAACAGCCAGCTCGAATTCTGGGATGAGAGTCCTGGGCCCCATTCCAAGCAAAAGAACAATCACCAGGCAGCAAATAGACTATTACCATCTAGCACAGTGCTTCTCAACCTGTGGACCGTGACCCCTTTGGGGTTGCACATCAGCTATTTCCATTACGGCTCATAACAGTAGCAAAATTACAGTTATGAAATAACAACAAAATAATTTTATGGTTGTGAGTCACTACACCGCGAGGAACTGCTGAGGGTTGCGGCATTAGGAAGGTTAAGAACCACTGAGCTAGCACAAATGACTGGGGATGCCCTGCCCAGTCACGCGTAAGAAAAGTTCCTGGCAGGGCAGAGTGTTCTCCACAGTGAGTTTCAGCCTCCTCTTTCCCACTGTGGACATCGTAATAGTATGGGATAGACAAAAATCACCTTTGGATGGAGATAGCATGTGTTTTAGTTATTCTCAAAAAACAAGATGTTTTAGCGCCTTTAGTTGTTTGCTGGTTTCCAAGAGTCAGGGGGTCAGCCTGACACAGGACAGGGGCATTGGGAAGACACATGACATAAACATGCTTGAGCCTGAACATGGAGAATCAGTGTTGTTTCCAGAGCCAACTTCTCAGTGACCTCAAATAGCAAATGGCAGTTTACCCGTATAATGGATATTGCATTTTTTTTTACAACCGACCAGCTTGCGTCTAATTTTACCAAATAGTACTTTGTTGTATAAACAATCAGTTGAAAGGTAACTTGGTTGCTTCCAACTTTTGTCAGTTGTAAACAGTTAAATATTTATATGCAAGCTTTTGTATGGACGTGTGTCCAGCTTGCTTGGGTGAATGTCAAGGAGCACAGTCGCTGCACCATACTGTAAGGACATACCCAGCAACGCAAGAAACTGCTGGATGGTCTCTCAAAGCGCATGTGACACCTTACGTCTCCACTAGCAACGAACACAGAGCCCCTGTTGCTTCCGGTCTTCCCCAGCGTTTGGTGTTGTCGGTAGATCCTGTGTTAGTCCCCAGGGCCAGGATGCAAAGTGCTTTCCACAGCTCTCCTGCTCTTTACACATTTGCTTTGCTGAGACGACCCCTTGGATCTTTTATTCTCTTTTAAATTGGGTTGTTTATTATTTTCTTACTGGGCCTCTAAAGTTCTTCATATATTTTGAGTATTCGTCTTTTATCAAATATGTTTTGTAAGTATTTTCTGTTTGTGACTTGTCATTCCATCCTAACACCTTTGAGCTTCCAGAGGAGACGGAGGCCCTAGACTGTGTGCCTGCTACGCTGACTATCAGTGACAGAGACAGATTTGCAGCCAAGGGTGCCCGATGCTTCTCTGCTACATGTTTACATTTTTTTAAAAAATGAACTGCTGGTTTGAGTTCTGTGTCCTTAAAGGATTGACCTTATTTTTTTTTTAATCATCCCTGCTGGTTTAGGGTAGAAGAGATGAAAGTCTGAAAGTGGATGAACATCTGGCCAAAAAAGATGCCCAGGTTAGTAACAGCCAGGAGAATGTCTCTTTTACACACACCGTTGATGGCTTCTGCAAAAGATGGCACTGCCCAGGCCTGTCCTCTCTTGTCCTGTCTAAGTCAAAGCCTGGGGACAACTATCATCCAGCCCAGCCTCTGCCAGCCACTGTGGTGGTGACCACCCACCACTGCCACCACCAGGTCCTGCATTTGACCTTCAGATTTGAAGTCTGGATCCTAGGTGGTTTTATTGGTCACTGAAGTCAAGTCAAGTAAAATCCCCATTCTTCCCCTTGAATAGAGAAAGATGTGCATTTGTGACGACATCCCGGGTTTCTTTCATCTGTCCAGATCCTCTATAATGCCGGTGAGAACAAATGGGGCACGGATGAAGACAAATTCACCGAGATCCTGTGTCTCCGGAGCTTCCCTCAGCTGAAACTAAGTACGACTCACGTCTCTTGCTCTACATTGTTTTTCCAGCTGTCTTCACAGTTTACGTAGAAAACTTCTTAGGAAACCAAATGGAGAAGTTGCGTTTTAACTGAAGGCAGTACCGACATTCTCTTTCGTTTTGCCCTGAAGACTGAGTAGGTTGCCTACCCTGTGAGTAGCAGGCAATAGATGAGAGTGGAGAAGAGAGAGGCTACCCTGCTGAGAGCAGCAAGGCTGGCTGCTGTGGGGAGGAGGCGCTGGTTACCAAACTCCTCCCCTATCTCTGCCAGCTCTGCCACCCTCTGAAAAGGTCAGGCATTGAAAGGGAGTTTTATTGTTTGATTAACGGTGATGAGAGAGGGTTTGGTGGATGGATTAATGGTGATGACAGTAGCTTCTCTCTGGTATGAATGGAAATCAGTGGGAGGGAGAACCAGCTCTTCTTCCTGGACCAGTGACTGGGTCCCACCCGCCCTCTCCCTCATGTGTCTCCCTGAGCTGTTCTAGAAGCACGGAGCTCCATTTAGTGTGACCATATTATAGCAATGGCTTCCAGGTTTAGAGAACAGCAGTGCAGGACTAACCTGATGCTGAACTGAGAAAATAGAAGGCTTTTGCTGCGACTTTTAATTCTGAAATTGTACTTCTTTAACTTCAACAGTGATTTTTTGGGATATAATGGTGCAATATTACTAAGGTCGTGGTTTGAAACACAGAGATAGAGTGACTCCTGTATCTCTTACCAATTTTTTTAAAAAAATATATTAAATGACCTATGCCTTTAATCCTACCAGAGGTAGGATTTCTGCAAGTTCCAGGCCAGCTAGGGATACATAAGTAAGACTCCCATCTCAAAACAAAACAAAACAGAAAACAAAAAGCATCAACAAAAACCTTGGAAAGAAATTTACTTGACTTATGAAATCTTGCTGTACACTAGATCACATATGTACTGGTTTACTTAAAGCCAATACTGATCAAGAAATTTGAATTGCTTCTGGTCGGTGGGAAGGGGGCCATAGTGCCTTAGAGACTGATTTCCTCAGCACAAGAAATCCAAACCCTCCCAGACAGGGCTAGAAGATGACTCCTCTGGTAAAGGTGTTTGCCATCATGAAGGTGGCCCTTGAGTTTGGTCCCTGGAACCCATGTCATGGGAGGAGAAATTCAACTCCTAAAAGTTGTCCTCTGACCTCCACACATGTGCTTACATGCGTGAGTGCATGTGTGTGTGTGTACATGTGCACACACACATAACATAAAATTAATATTAAATGTTTTAAGAAATCTTTCCAGTCAACTTTTTTCATCATGTAAAGCACATCTGACCTCTGGCCACAGCATTGGTTCCTGGGGGTGCTATAATTTTAAAACAGATAAGTTATTTGTCACAGAACGTTTCAGACTATTTTAACTGCTTCAAGCTGGAGGGGACGGGAGACGACTGAAGAAATGGCCTAAGGAGTTCAGTCTTCATCGCGCTCAACTTTTAACGGCTGAGATTCTGAACTTGCTGGTTCATCTGCTGCATCTTGCCATTTTAAATGTAAAATATATTCATGTGTGGCCCTCAGGGATGCTTTAAAAATTTTTGGTGCTCCTTTTTAGCATTTGATGAGTACAGAAATATTAGCCAGAAGGACATTGAGGACAGCATTAAAGGAGAATTATCTGGGCATTTTGAAGACCTGCTGCTGGCCATAGGTAAGCCCTAGAGTACTAATGTGTGACATTGTTTCTCCTTCTTTGAAGTCAGTGTCAGGGTGAGCTAATTTTAAGCATCCTAACTGATCCGTCTCTGTGCTTTACAACCCCCAGCAGTCTACGGTAAAAACAGCTATCTCAACAAATATTGCTAAATAATGCATGGAAAAGTTATGTACTTGCTTCCTACCTTGCCTTTAAAATCTGTATTGGCTTGTTATCCTGTCTAGATTATATTCTCTTGAAAGCTGAATATTACATGCTACTGGCATTTTTATTGAGCCTTGTTGAAACTGAGCCCTAATCAATTTGGTATCCTACTGTATGTGGTTAAGTCTGGAAGACATCAGTTTCCTCTCAGACTGGAGACAAGGTCAGAGCTATAGATCTCTTCCTCTTTGGTTGAGGAATCAGGCTGAATCCATGCCCACAAAGACACATTCACTAATGAGTGGTCGGAAATGCTGCTGTACGTGCGGTGAGGTCTCACAGTTTGTTCCCCCAGGCACTAAGAGAGCACTTCAAAAGAAAGGTGAGATCAAAGGATGAGGCACTACGCAAAGACAGCAGCATTCTTGACCTCTTCCGTGAAGTGGTACCCGGGATTCTTCCTCCAGTTGCCAATTCTCACCTCTCAAGAGGGACTCCTAACTAGGATGCTTGAAATTTTATTTTTAGGCGGCTTCTGTGTACTGGGTACCACATTAAACTCCTCACCAGTGTCATCTCCTTTAAACCTTTGACAATGCTTCAAGGCAGGTTCATCCCCTTGGTGACACACTTGGTGGGGGTCAGTTTTACTTCCTTGAACTGTGAGCAGTTGAGTTTGTGAGGTGAATGGATGAAAAGATATGGCCTTCATTTTAATGCTTGCTCAAGATCTCGGCAAGCCAGAATTTAGGAGCTGTTGCCAAGTTACAGTTTGGCCAGGAAATAGGCAATTGTGAACTTTGGTGCTGGTTATAATTGAAGTGGATCCTCCAGCTTCCCTTCCGATGATGCTGGGTGCTAAAGTAAGTTTCCTTATTGCTAAGTTACTGCCACTTCCCTTATTTTCAGATACAAAGAACACATCTTCCACTTTAGAATATAAAGAGGCAGGACTATGCCCAGAAGGCACGTATGTGTTTAGCTGTGGGGAGATAATTTGTTATGTCCAGATTACGGAGTTCCCCAAACACTACCAAACCCATATGCAAAAGCAAAGACCCTTTATTCAAGCTCGATCTTGGACCCTCTGTGTGTCTGACACAGAGGTATGAAATTGGAGAGCCTTGAGCTCAGTTGGGGTGGGTTTTTTTTTTTTATCATGGCAGGGGTTATGATGAGGAGAACGAGGGGTGCAGTGTGTCTGACATGTGGAGATGAGTCAGACAATGTGGGAGTGTCTTTGGCATATAATTTTATCTTCCCCGTGGCTGAAGATAACTCCCATCCTAAAGGTGCAAATATGACATTATAAGGCTTTGAAATCCAGGATTAGCAGCTTTTCTCTCATTCTAAGTAAAAGTCAGTACTGAGATGGACTTGGTTTCTATTAAGTGAAACTAATCGTTACTTTTTTTTTTTTTTTATTTAACAACAAACAGTACATTGTACGAGGAACACCCCGGCTTTTTTAGCGGAAAGACTTCATCAGGCTTTGAAGGTTGGTCTGGAATTTTAGTGTTGCACTCATAGATAAAATCCCTCATGGAGAAAAAAAATGCTGTTTAATATTGGTGGACTATCATATTTCTTTTCCATTTCAGTGAGTTTCTTTTTGTAGCTAATTTTTCTACTAATTTGCCTCAGAGTATAATAATAAATGCGCCAGTCAGGATGGAGGTAGCTTGTAAAACGTTAGCTGAATCATTTCCCCCACTTCCTTTGTGTAGGAAGTAGAACTTGTAGAATGTAAACCTCAAACAGCCGCTGAGAGACACGGCCTCTCCAGTGCTCCTACTCAAGTGAACCCAGCTGAGTCAGCAGCACCCTGAGCAGGATACCGATGACTCGCGTTCTTTTCATGGCTTCATTCCCTACAACCCGTCTAAGCTCAGAGGAAATGCTTCCTCGGTCTTAGTGGACATTTCCCGTGGCTGTAATAATAACATCCGACTGAACATGTCATTCCCCTCGCCTCATTCTGCCACCCATCCTGGCTCCTGTGTCCAGTGCTCATAGCTGTACCTGCCAGAACTGGCCTTGCTCAGCTCTGGAAATCGAACATGACCTTCCCAGCCTTGTTCCTTCTGCCTCAACCACCTCCTACTTCTTGCCGTTCCCTGGTCACCAAGGCTGTCTCTCCATTGGCGTCTCTGTATTTGTCTTTCCCATCTGTAGGGTTCCTCCACCTGAGATGTGGCTGGCTTTTCCTCGTCTTTTCAGGTCTCAAATGTCTCCTCTTGAAAGAACCCTCCCTCGGCGATGTGGCCAACTGTTCTCTTTCTGTCACTCCGCATTCTATTTCCCTGGGCTTTGTTTCTTGTTCTTTTTAATATTCATTAAAATAATCAGATAGTTTGCTATCTCCATCTAGTAGAAAATAAACTCTATGGGGACAGAATCCATTCGTGTCTGTGTGCATGGCGCAGAGGAGAATGCCTGGTACACAGTTGATGTCCAGCTGGCATTTGTTGGATACATCAATCAACAGAGCCAGCATTCAACTAACAGCTTCCTTCAGCTTGTCCGTGCTCTTTCCCCATTGTCTGCCCAACGGCAAGCATCTCTCATGTCTCCCTCTTTTCTCCAGCTCTGCCATGGCCATCTCTTTACTGCACTGGTCACATCTGGGTGGGTCTCAGGGTCTCTCCTCTTATGCCTGTCCTCTTTCTGGTCCTCCCTGTGATCTGCTTCATATTGCCAACTGACTGTCTTGAAAACAACCACAGATAAGATCTAATCTCAGCACTGTTAGTTTAAAATATTGCAACAGTTCTACCTATGTGTGTGGGATACAGTTAGAATGTTATCTCATGGTTAACAAGATCTAGATCTTCCAGACGCATCATTTGCCGTTGTTCATTATTAACATATCCTCAGATGTGGTGTTCTCTCTTGTCCTAAAGTTTCATACTTTCATACACACGCACATGCACACACACACACGCACACACACACACACCACAGAGAGGAGAGCCTTTTGCTAGAACGATTTTTGCTTCCTGCACAAATCTCCTCCTCCTTCCTAGCGTGCGTGCCTTGGCGTCTCTGCCGCAGTCTCTCCAGGGCTGGGATCGCAGGTTCACAGGTGTACCTCACGTGTCCAGCATACTCCCACCTGATTATTTTAGCCTCCAGCATGTACGTCACTTTCTAGAGCAGACCTTTCCTAATCTTTAGTCTTTCTCAGGCTTCGCTAAAACACACGTCTATCAAACCCAATATCTCCCATCTGTCAGACTAATTTTAATTACTTTTTATTTAACAATTTTATTAGCTCATAGAGAAGTTGGTACATGCTTTGATGATATTTACCCTTCCACCACCAGCTCTTCCAGAATCCACTCCTCTTCCCTTTGTACCCAACTTTGAGTCCTTTTTTTTTTTTTTTTTCATTTTTTGATGAAGGTCAATTTGAGCTGCCCTAATATTCTTGCTTGTGTAGCCTTGCACTGGAGCATGGGAACCTTAGCAGCGGCTACACGTTTAGAGAACACTGCCCCTTTCTTCCCCCAGCAGCTAACAGTTACCAGTCGCTCCACAGCTAGGGCTGGAATTTTGTGCCTACCCCCCCTGCATGCTGGGATTGGTACCAGACTAATTTTCAGCGCCTTGTTTTCTAGCCTGATCCTTCGTAGCATGGAAGGCTCATGGGGATATCTTCTCTGTGGTTTTCGTAGCATGGCTATGCTCATTACAGGGGCTCAACACACACTTGTCTAACAAATGGGTGGTGGGGTTTAGTGCTAAATGAAGGAAGAGGCGTTACTATGGTGAAGGGTTTTGTGCACGATGACTTCTCTCTCATAACGGAATTTCCGCATGCCGTTGTGATACCAGGGCGCTGGAACGGATGAGTTCACTCTCAACAGAATTATGGTTTCCAGATCAGAGACCGACCTTCTGGACATCCGACAGGAGTTCAAGAAGCATTATGGCTACTCTCTATACTCAGCCATTCAGGTAAGTCTGCTCTGGAAATAGCAAGGCATAATTCCCCTTCCTCTGCTCATCATCTTCCTTTCCCAGTCCTTCAAGCATAGCTAGATCTGATTAGATTCCTCTCTCCTTGTCCATGTGTCTTCTGAGTTTAAAACAGTTCTACCGAAACATCCGCTAAAGGAGGGACTGGGACTGAAGCGATGGCTCAGTGGTTAAGAGCATTCGTTGCTCTTGCAGAGGACCTGGATTTGGTTCCTAGCACCCACGTGGCAACCATCTACAGCTCCAGTCCCAGAGGATCTGATAGTCTTTTCTGGCTTCTGTGGGCACTGCATGTCCAATAGTCTGAGATACTTGAGAGAATTAACCCAGACTTTTCCCCTCAATGATTGATTAAGGCTGTTTAACCAGCCCAGTCACCCAGTACCACATTGACTACACGCAGAGGTTGAGTCTGGGATTGGCTCCACCTGGGCCCCATAGGCTGAATGACTCTCCTACCTCTGAGTTTTTAGATTCTCTACAAACTTGCTCAGAAAAGTCAGCTTTGTAGACTCAGGTTGGTACCTGCTGAGAACCAGCGCCCAGAGAGCCCAGGACAAATGGGATAGCAATCAGCAGCCGGCAGGAAGTGTTGAGAGTCCCAAGATGGATGCACAGCTGCAGGATTATTTATACTGTGCGCATCCCGATTCTTGGCAGGATCTACCCCTCCAGTTTCTGGGACTCTGAAAGCCTGCTCCCTGAGGAGTGTGATGCCCAGCATGACCACTGGGAAGGCCTGGCCCAGGCCATATTCCTGTGTCACACTGAGTAGTTGGATGCAGCCCTACCGGTGACAGACACCCTTAACCAGGCACAGATGTTGACCTGGGTGTCTCTGAGCTCCTTGGGAGCATTCTAGCCTGAGGGCCCACAAATGATTTTTTTTTTTTTAACAAATGCTTTCACTTCAACCAGTCAGATAGATCTACTCACCAAGTCCTTTGTGCTTTTCAAACTGGAGCCTTTGTTTCCATGCTAAACTTTGACAGAGAAAGATGCGTGGGTAAGTTGAAATCATAACTGATCCCAAAGAGCAGCAGGGTCTCCCTGGGGCTTAGCATGGGTTTCGTCAGCAGCCCACACTGGATTCCATTTGGATTGATCCTGACACGTTACAATAGCTTCAGTCATCATAGGAAGATTCAATAGCGTTAACCGCATTGTGCTTGCCAAAGCAGAAAAGCAGACTCATACGTTTTATAACAATTGTCAGTAACAAGGTTGATGCACCAGGGGGGCTTCTGCTTCGCCCTCGGCCAACCAGAAAATTTGATTAAGCCGTGGCTCTCCGTCCCCCCCATGGTCTGGGTGAGGGAGGCTCATTGTGTTAGGGGACATTTAAACTATCTGTAGTTTGATAAAAAGAAAAATCAGTCACGAAGAGTCCAGTCTGTGCTGTGAAATACTACGGCTCCCATCCTCTCTACCTCCTGTGTGTGTGATTGGCTGCCATCAGTTTGAATGAGGGCTGCATGTGGCAAAGGAAGAGAGGGAAGAATTCATTCCACTACCTGCAGCAACAGCAGGATGTGCATTCGTTCTGTTGTGTCTCCTACTATGACACTACGCCCACCATCTCCACTCAGTGACTTTACCACTCAGTGACCTTACTCTAAATCTACCCTAGCTACCCCTTTCTACATATAAACTTAAGTGGTGAGAAGTGGTCACAGACCGGGTTAAACAGAAACAAATAAGAAGTTTTAAGGAAATCCAGGTAAAAAGATGAGATTTTTGCCTCTACTGCTGTCTTTTGCAAAGAGAATGTGACCACTGTGCACTAACCCCTTCAGCTGGCAACCAGAACCTCCTCTGCTGGCTTAGGGGCTGCTAAGGCTCTTCTCGGGGCTGTGGCGCCTCTCACCAGTGCAGAGTGGAGTTGTGATGTGACACAACACATGCCCTCTAGCCCCAGATAGGGATCCCATGATAGACCAAAGTACAGACACCACCAAGGTCCTGAATCAGTGAGATTTATTGAGGTTACTGACAGGAATGTGGGTGAGTGGTTACCTACAGGATCAGAAATGACTCAAAGACTGCTATGCCAAGGCCCACCCCAGCGTGGGTGACCGCTCACAAAGCTGGGAACTTGGGGCATACTGCACAGCCCTGCAGGCAGCTCAGAAGGTTAGAGGTGTCCTTTCCAAGTGACTCAGTCTAAATCTTTTAGGCAGCTCAGCTAGTTACTGCTTCTCCTAGGTAGTTGGTCTTGTCTCACAGTCTTTGCAGCATGGCTTGTCTGGGAGGGACTCTCATCTTTTATTGCTCACTCTGGCAGGGAGGGGCCTGATGAATGTGGTCAGATTCAGGGACTTCCTAAAGCTTTTGAGTTCCTTACCTTCCAGCTTAAGGAGCTTCCCTGCGGGATGGAACGTTTGAATCTCTGGGGACACTTACACAACAAGAATGAACGACCAGGCTCTCTGATTTGAGGGCACCTTTCTTACCCTCTGTATTTCTCATTTAGTTACTGCATTGAAATAGAGTTCATACTCTGCTGCATAAAGTTTGTATAAGGTTTGCCATAGTTAAACTTTTCCTTTGAGCTTTTTATGTTGGAAATTCGATCCAGTGCCTTATGAACATTAACCATTGAGTAACACCTCCAGTTCTCCACGGTAAGTGTTTGAGTTGCAAATAGGAGTGCCAAATTAACACTCATTGTTACTAAACTGTAGTTTTTAGGTGTTTTGTTAGCACCTACTATGTAATATCATGTAATCTTTGAAACCTTGTTCCTTTTTTTTTTAAAGTCCTAGTTGAAGTTCAGGAGGATGTGAACATTATATATTGCAGAGAACAACATAGGTAGGAGCGGAGCTGCACTCACCACGAAAGAATGACGTGTGCTGTGCCGAACAGGGGAGCTCGCCCGTCTCCTGTCCAAGGGAATTCCCTAACACTGTGGGGTCTCATTCACCTCTAACTCCCCCATTGTTTACGGCATATTCTTCTCTGTTTGTCCTGTCCTTTGCAGTCAGATACTTCTGGAGACTACAGAGACGTACTCCTGAAGATCTGTGGAGGAGATGACTGAAGAAGATGGTCTCTGAAGGCTACTGCTCCGACCGTGGGTCTCCACAATAGCAAAGGCTCTGCCTACTACTTTTCTGCAACATTCCAAAGTGCCAGCAAAAGCAAGACTGCAGTCTGTCTGCCCGATAGGAATCGTCACCAATGCAAGAGCAAAAGCAAACAGGAATTTATGTTAGAGCACCTCATTCGTAATGTAGAGGGAAATTCAACCTACATTTAAAGACCTACTAATGATTTTCTATGTTGTTTAGGATGTTGGCATCGGTGTAGTCTGAAGCCATTAAACATAAATCAGGATTCTAAACATGGTTGCCTTTGTTAAATATAATTTGTGCATGTGCTTTCAGCATCGCCCAGTACTGTGTGTTGCTTGGTGCCAACAAATATCTAAAGATATGCTTGTTGTAAATGCTGCTGCTGCTTCTATTTATTACTCTATCAGTGTGGTCTAAAAAAATAATAGTGGAATGGCGTGGTGGTGTATACCTACAATCCCATCACTTAGGAGGTGGAGGCAGGGGGATGAATAGTTTGGGATCATCCTTGTGAAGTTGCAGGATATAAAGAAGTCCATTAACAGTTTAGTGTGGTTGAGGCTCAGGGTTCAGGGGAGGAGAATGGTATCCTGTGGATTTTTGTCAGGGAAACAAGGAGAAAGAGAAGGATTGCTGGTGGATACTTCCAGCATTCCTCAGGAGTCTGTGAAATGGATTTCTGTCTGCCATCAAGAGCTACCACCCCATCTCCCCTTCCTCTGGTGGATGAGGCATCTGGTTCCAAGTACTACAGTGCATGTCCAACGCCAGTGCTAATCTACCGGCTCCTTGGTCCCTACCAGACTGCTCCAGTTCACAGAATTCCTTCCCCTACCCCGCAGCTACTGCTTTTCTGTATGACCCATGAGGTTTTTCTTACTCCAGCTCTTCTCTCTTCTCCAGAGAGAGGTAGCTCTGGCATTTGACAGTCTGCCCCTTTCCTCTCTGCCTCCGAGACATTGTCCTGGCTGTTTCAGAATTTCCCAAAGGCCTCTGACTATTCTATATCTTATATTTATAGTAAAAACTTTCCTCCCACCCGTGGATCGGTCAGTTTTGTCAGCTTCTCTGTCTTTACTTAGACCCCCAGGTCTCAGCACCAGATGTAAGAGAGGGCACAGTAAAGAAATGACTGAAATAGCTACTTTATGAATGGCAAGAAGGTTTTTATTATATATAAGAGAGAAAACAGCCAGAAGCATTTGTATGGTCAAGAACAGAGAGAAAAAGAAGCAGACAGCCATGGTCAGGGCTAGAGAAATGGGCATGAAAAAAAATCATGTATAAGGAACACAGGTAGCCAAGGGGAGTGAACCCTGTGAGCCGCAGCAACCTGGGTGTTTAGAGGGGGAGGTGAGAAGGGACAGGATGCTAGTGTGGGCTTCAAAATGCATTAGAGGTACATGTACCTGAATAAGGACCAAAGGAGCCTGGAGGTAAGCATGGGCTTTGATATATAACCACAGGTACACACCAAGGGAAGTGGCCCTTTCTGGCAGGTCTCTGAGAAATGCTTGGACCTCACAATTCACAAGATTGTTTTATACGGAAGCAAAATATTTAAAAAGGTATTCACAGGGATGGAGAGATGGACTATCAGTTAAGTATTTTCTTGTTTTTCCAGTGTACCTGAATACAGTTCCCAGCACCCATGTTAGGCAGCTCACCACCACCTGTAACCCCAGTTCCAGAAGGTTACAGAAGGATCTACCCTTCAAGAGCACTTGAATTCATGTGAACATTGCCCCACACATACACATAATTAAAAATAATAAAAATAGATCTTGAAGATTTTTTAAAAAAGGTATTCCATAGAACATAACCCTCAAAAAATTGTATTTTAAGTCATAGTCGGTGGTTCATGCCTGTTACAGCTACCAAATTTAACTAATATTCTTTTAATTAAATTTATTTCATATAATATATTTTAATCAGTTTTACTTCTCTCATTTCTTCCAGAGGCTCTGTACTTCCCTACCCACTCAACTTTATGTTTTCTTTCTCTTTCATAAAACAAATCAAAGCAAAGAACCCACAAAACACACACACACACACACAAAGAAGATCAAAACAAGCAAGAAAAAAAAAACAGAAAAAAGTCAAAACCAAATGAAACAAAAAGATCATAAAAAAGGAAGGAACAAAGAATAAAAAGAAAAGAAGTCATTGTGTTCGTTTTGTATTGGCCAACTACTCTTGGGCATGGGTACCGCCCTGAGATGTGACTGACAGTGTGGTTCCACTGGAGAAAACTGATTCGCCCTTTCCCAGCAGCTATCACGTGCAAAAGCTTCTTGGTTAGGGGTGTGTCTTAGGCTTTCTATTGCTGTGAAGAGACGCCACGACCTCAGCAACTCTTATAAAGAAAAACATTTAATTGAGGCTAGCTTATAGTTTCAGAGGCTTAGCCCATTGTTGTCATGGTGGCGTGGTGGCAAACAAAGTTCTGGAGAAGGAACTGAAAGTTTTACATCTTGATCCGCAGGCAGCAGAAGCAACTGTGTACTGGGTGTAGCTTGAACATACAGGAGACCCCAATGCCTCCCCCCACAGTGACACACTTCTTCAATATATCAGTTAAAGAATTAGCAGCCTAGATGTCATAGGGAGGGCCTTGGACCTTCTACAAAGCAAAGTGCCTTACTCTCTCTTAGGATTAGAGGGGGGTGGAGTGGAAGGGTGTTTGGAGGAAATGGGAGGAGGGGAGGGAGTGGGAATTTGGATTGGTATTCCTCTTTTTTTAAAAAAAAAATAATAAAAAAGAAACAAAGAAAAAGAAATAGGTAATAATGAAAAACTGAAAAGTGGGATTTATTCAATACAGCAACATTCAAAAGAAGAACCAAGAAAGCTAGTCAGTGGCCCCCACACACATCAATACCTAAGACACTAATGTTGCAATAGAGGAAATCGGTATATATAACTAAGAGTCCTGGTCAAGGTATCGGCCTGGCCACCTTTGACACACTGTCTAGGCTCTTGTCTGTGTTGCAAGGGGGCCTGACAAGTTGGCAGTCTCTTTTCTAGAGACAAGCTCCTTTTCTGGCTGACATAACCTTTTCCTTCTCTCGACCTGACTGGGGAAATTCCTTAGGAGTTCATTGTCTCCACGGTCTGATAGCCAAAGAGAAGGCAAAGTTGCCTCTCTGGAGAGTATCTTCTCATCTGCTGGGACACTTCCGAGATCTTACCTCAAGAAGAAAGAAGCTGCCGCTACCTGACTGCATACTTTATTACAGTGTGTTAGTCAAGACTGGTGGTTTTCATTGCCTCCAGTTTCCACAAGGTGGCAGGTCAAGTTCAAAGCCAAACAGTTGGCTTTGTGTCCCAACCGCAAAGCCTACTTGACTTGCTTGCTTCAAATAGGAACTACTTCAAAACGTGTTTCATGGAGGGTGCATCACGGCGCAGGCATCTTGCCATCACGGCAAACGCTTTCTCAATGGAACATGTGAAACCGAAGGAACATGTCCTTTGGTTTCCAGCATTTTCTGGAGGGCTGCTTTTGTATGACGTATACACTAACCCTGCCATGGATTGCCTACACCAGTAAGTCAGCTCACTGAGCACTGTGCTTAGTCCCTGAAGATAGCAAAGGTGGAGCCTTGCAAGCTGGGAGAAGCCCTGGGCTTGTGATGTGGTGAACTGAGGAAGGCAAGAGATTCTGCAGCAAGAATATGCTTGGCCTAGAGATTGGGTGCAGCACAAAACGGCAAATGAAGATACTGGATAGATGATTTGCAGAGAATCTACTTGTAAGGGCTTTTGAAAGAAATGTTCAGGTAATACAACCCTGGCTTTTCTTCTGTGTGTTCTCTGCCGTTCATTTTCATATCGTTTGCATACCATTGATAACCTCCAATTTCTGCAATTATAATTTGTCTTGAATGCATTGGTTTTGGGATCAGATTGCCCTGGGCTCACATCTTGGCTTTATACTTACTGTGTAGAAAATCAGCACATAATTTGCAAATACCCCTCCCTCTCTTTACTACCTGATACTTTAGCTAAGGAGAAGAGTACTTACCTCAAAGACTTATGAATATTAAATGGCATGAAGAATATAAAGGATTTAGATCTATAAAAATTAGGTAGTGCACTAGGGACGTGCCTCGGTTGGTAAGTGCTGGTCTAGGCTGCACAAGGCCCTGAGTGTAGTCCCCAGCACCACAGAAATCAGCAGTAAGTGCTCAATACACATCTGAAGAGAAAATAAATAAGATTTATCTTTGTCCTGCACAGTAACAACATCTTCAAGTTTGTCATTGGAAGTCTTTGGGGGAAGTAGTCCTTTAACAGTGAGTCAAATATGTACAACTTGGCGATTTCAGGCTCCGACAACAGGTCTGTGGTCCAGTCAGGAGGCACTGGCTTTGATTGTTGTAAATACATGTGAAGTTTCAGTAAGTCAGTTTAGCGCTCTCAGCCCAGGGCCTACACCCTGTAAAGTGCTCCGTAAATGCTAGCCCTTGTTCTCTGGCTTCCTTTGGAAAACTTACAATGGCTTGTACTCATTCAGCTGGGGGACGTGGGATGTTGTAAAGTTCCCTTGAGTTTGCAATTATGAGAGGAAATCAAGCTGACCTTGGCAAGTCCCTGCTTACCAAGCCATGCTTTATGAAGCGTGGAAAGTACCCCAAATTTCTTTTCAAAACTACCCAATTAGTGAGTAGACTCAGATCCTTCCACCTACTGGATATCCCCCCAGTCCCCGAGAACTGAGTGAGTGTTGGTTGCTTTGTACTTAAGCCATTTTGCTGGTCCTTTATTTTTTTCAGTTAAGGTAAGTCTGGCTTGGTAGCAGCTTCTTCACCATGAGCAGCCCCGCTCCCAGACCAGAGCTTGCATGTTCTTCAATCACCTTTCCAAAATCAAAGAGAGGGAATTTCAGAGGTCAGTCACCCAATAGCACTTCTGTTGGATAACTGCCGAAGCACACTTGAAAAGGACACCCAGACACCTCAACCCAAGCCACCCAAACAGTCAGTTCAACTTCGTGTGTGTGTGTGTGTGTGTGTGTGTGTGTGTGAGTATGTGTACAGACTACTTAAGAAAACTGGCTGTCAATAACTGTGTGTGCTTTGTTTGGGAAAACTCTATGAGGGAAACAAATGAGCAACAAAACCACAGTCCAAAGTGACTTTGCAGAGGCCTGGTATTGCATTAAAACAACAGTCGTGACTTGCCAACTGACACTGACCCCCTGAGCTGGTGGTGGAGAGAAAGCTGAAACTGGCATTGAGCTTAGCCAGCTCCAGCATGAAGGAGCATGCCCCATTGAGGAGGAGAAGACAGAGAACAAAGGGAGAGACATAATGAGCATCAATTAGCACCTCCCTTCAGAGTACCAGGCACACTGGTCTACCATGTCTACCTCAGAGGGCCCCCACAGACTTCCAGTGTGGAAACATCTACTCCTTTTGTGCTATTACGTTAGAAAGCCAAGCCCACAAAGAAAAGCCCAGATCACACATTGCAAATCCTATTTAAGCAGGTGTTGACTAACCTCATCATGGAAAATGGTGACTTTGATTATTACCACGCTAAGCAAACTGCCCCGGCCTTTTATTCTTTTGATACTTAGTGCATGGAACTGTTGCAGTGTGCTAGGGCTGGGAGGGTGAATGCAGCCATGCGTTTCCTGGTTTCAAGGAACTGCTATTCTGTGGACGGAATGTTGTGTTAGAAGGAGTACCGTAAAGAAACTGGTGACAGACGCTGGTGGCATGACCTTTCCATTAGGGAGGAGGCTTTTTATTGTGGGTGCGAAAGAGAAAAGATCCAGAACCATCTGGAGAAGTACTAAGGTCCAGAGCAGAGAGAAAAAGAAGTAGACTGGACATGCCAGCAAGGCACACATGGCTAGGGCTGGGAGAGGGGAGCATAGCAAGGGCAGAGGGAAAAAAAAACTGTTATAAAGAGAAAAAAACGTGTATCCTGGAAAAAGGGGTCTGGAGAGACTAGGTGGACTTGGAAGTGTATAACAAGTACTGGTGAATAGGGGCTGAGGGAACCAGGAGGCTAGTGTGAGCCTGGACACACAGACGCAGGTACTGTCAACAGAGAGTCATGAGCCCCTGCTGCCAGAGGTAAGGGAAATGACTCCTTCTGGTAGATAGGAACCAGGTTCACAAGTTCCTGGGGGAATACTGGCTTTTCACTAATCACCAGAAATCCTACAGTCCAGCTTGAGCTGGTTTCTGGAGATTTGGACAGCCTGAGACCTAACAGACGTCACCAGGGCATTTAGGCTACAAGCCTGTATCCTGGAAGTCCTCACAAACGAAGCTTGGCCACCCATCCACAGCATGCCATTTAAAAAGACAGTTGTGAAATGTGGAGATGAGAGACTCATTTATGGAGCCACGTTGGGAAGGAAAAGTCAGGTCCAGTGACTCCAAAGTCCGCCTTTGTGTCCCCGATAGTGAGATTTCAGCTTAGAACGAAGGCAAGAGGTGCGCACAGCTAATCACTCTTGGCCAAGGTGTGGTCACCGGCTCATCACTGTTTCAGCTCCAACCCGTCCTACAAGATGATCCCACACATTGTCAGACCCTGTGAAATTCTTCCCTAGGAGACAAGATCCTCCTTTGGAACCAGGTCTTCTGTCTCTCCCTTCCCTTCTCTCGGCATGAGCCTGCTGGGGAAGCTCTATTCCTTGAGGTTCAATGTTTCGATAGCTGATAACCAAGGGGAGGGGGAGCACAAGTGTGACTCTTTAGAGTACCTTCCCTCCTGCTGAGGAAGTTACGTGGAGAAGGGAGGATAATAAAGACGGTATTGGCTAATTAGCAAGGCGATATGGTATTCATGAGGAGGGGGATCTGGGTTTGCTGTGTAACCTCCCACAGCGTTTGCACACTGTTTGCGAATTGCAGAACTAGGCATTAGGTGTCTGAAGAGATGGCTGATTGTACACACTCAAGGCAAGCACTCTGTCCCTGAACGACAGCCTCAGCCCTCCCTTTGCTTTTTATTTTGAGACAAGATCTCATTAAATTGCCCAGACTGACCTTAAATTTCCTACGTAGCCTAGGCTGGCCTCAGTGTCTGATCCTCCTCCTTCAGTTCCTGTAACTCGTGTTGCGGCCTTGAACGACCAGACCTGATTCAATGGAAGAGTCTTCAGTGCAGGGATGAAGACTGGAGTTAGACTAATGCAGGCTCTAAGCCAGCTATGGCATTGCTAGCAGTGTGTCCATGTATGGTGGCAAATTATTTAAACCTTGTGTTCCTCCAGGTCCTTACCAGCAAAGTCTGAATTACAGTAAATATACCAGTCTCCTAGTAAGTACTACAAAGATGGAGAGAATTGATGTAAGTACTCAGAACTGCAGTAAAACGGGTGGGACGGGAAGATGCTATTAGAAACGCTGTGGACAGTCGTGCACCCCCAACATGGGCAGGGGTGATGGAGGAGCTAGACATGCACACACACTTATAAAAGACTATGGGAGAGGGGACCTGACGGAATGACGGGGGAACAAGGCGGGAAGACTACCAGGAAAGTAACATCAGCGGCAGCTGTTTCTCCCTGGGTCATGAGAGTGTACTTCATTCTTTTTCTCCTGCTCCTAGCTTCTGCATTTTAAACCACTTAAGGGCTTCACTGTTTTAATTTTTTTTTTTTTAATGAAAACCAAGATAGCTTGTTATCAGAAGGAGCCTGTCACCCAAATGAAAGACTGGCTTTGTCAAGGAAGGGGTCATTGGGGTGTCACCTTTGAACTGAATGTCAGGGAGACTGAATGACGGGGTTTTTGAAGACATAAAGATTAGGGGAGATGACAGCTAGCTCCCTAAACTGCCTCGATGATGAATTATTTGATTACATTGGAAAACCATACTTCAAGTTGCACACAGGCCAAATGGGCCGTTAATCTTCAGGAAGGAGGCCTTCCCTGGGGATGACCGCAGAACGAATCCCGAGTTTTGGCTTGTTTGGGCTTCTCAGAAACTGCATGATGGGGTCCTGTCTGTTGAAGTCAGCTGGAGGCCAGCTTTCTTCTGGAGCCTGCGGAATGACGAGGATCCTCTCGCTAGTGTGCAGGGACTAACAGAAGTAAGATCCATGCAGAGCTCCAAGTACAGGTGGGAGCCCTTGGAGGATCATGGGGGTACTCAGAGCTCACTACTTCCGCTTTCCAGTTTCCCACCTGAGAAGTCGGATTCCTAAGTGCAGGTGTGAGCACCCAGCCCGGGATTCCTGATAGTTATTTCAGATGTGTAGCTGACTCCCAGCTTAGCCTAATAAGAAGACTTTATTGCATGGAAATGTCAGGAGAACCCGGAAAGTTCAATGAGACTCGTTTCTGTGGCATGGACCTGGTGGCCGGGAGTATGGCCAGTTGTGTCCAAGGACCGGAGGCACAGCTCCACGCCGCCTTGGGAGTCTAAGGAGTCCCCTTCCCGCTGCCTCTGCCTCCCAAGTGCTGATCTCCAAGTGGACAACCTTCACAGAAAATGCTGCTAATTATTATGGAACCTTTAATATTCAGTTGACTTGAGGCTTCAACCACACTCAAGGATAAAGGACTCCTTTTTTTCTCCTGCCCCACATTTTTCTATCCTGCCACATCGTCCTTTACCTTTTGTCTCCTCCTGAGTCCTGTTTTAGTTCCTGGCTAACTCCAGCCCTTGTCAACAGGATGAAGAAAATTGCTGCCCTCTTTGGTCTGTTTGCAGTTCATTCAGCTACAAGGCGTTCCCTAGCTACCAGACAACAAACTTTCTCATTCGATCTTCTTGCCTTCCTTCCTGTGTACTGAGTAACTAGTCTGGCTGGACCAGGTATTGTCAGAAACTTCTGGGAAGTCCAAAGTTTCCCAGATTCAGAATCCACCCCAAGAAAGCCCCCACGAAGATACACCACGGATTCTTTTGGGTTTGCCTCTGGACAGTTCTGTTGTCTGACTTTTCTTGGGATGTTCTGGACTTCCTTGATATGGTTGTCCTATCTTTCTTCAAGAAATGTCTTTCAGACCTTCCTGCCTGAAGTATAAAGTAAAAGCTAGGGTGCGCTCTGAGCTCAAACAACACCATTTTTCTGTGTAATGTTTGACAAATCACTCAGCCTTACTGAGACATCATCCCCCCCTCCCCAGTTCTAAGAAAGAAGAGAAAAATGTAACTAATTCAGGAAAAAAAATGCAATTTATAAAGATTACCTAGATGGCTGAACTTCCAGGAAAGAAGGAATGTTTAGATAGTAGACAGAAAATATAAATTAATATAAAAGTAAGCAAGATGGCAAAATTAAAGCACCTAACACAAGACTTGAAACATGGTATTCACTGGTTTAGGTACCACTCCTTCCCAGTCCCCCGTTCTCACTGGTCTTATAAAATACCAAAATAAGACTATTTTGACCCAGAAGATTTGTTATTAGTTTCTTGGAAAACCAGAAGACGCCTCCAAATTCTACATGGGCCCCATGCAGCACTTTCATGTCATAAGCTCCAGCATATTCTTGACTTCTTGCGAAGAGGGAATTCCAGCTTCCCTTTAGATTTTGGCTTTGTGACTTCACCGGCTCCTCTCAGTGGACCGACCAGAAGATCCCATAGTCATTGCCTTGCACCCCTTCAGGGTGTGTGTTTCAGGGTAGTAGACACCACCATTCTTACCGGGCACCAAGAACAATCTGTACATGTCATCTCATTCAAACCTAACAGCCCCACAAGAAAGACAGTATTTTCATTTCACGGTTAGGAAATCAAATCCTGGAAAAGCTAAGATCATCCTAGGTTACATGCCGGGGAAGTTTTAGGAGCATTATGCAAACAGATTTTATAGTTCTAAAAATCAATAAGCATTGAGAAGCTAGGTGGCTGAACAAAATCTTTGAGAATTTATTTCTTCTGAAAAATTGAGTAGTCGTATCCATTCAGGTCATCAATATTAACTGAAGAGCTGTGCTAAGAATTACTTTTTATCAATTTTTTTGAGAATTTCATGCACTAGTATTGTATTTGCATCATTTCCATTCCTCAATCCAACTCTTCTTGTATACCCCAACTTCCTCTCAAATTGGTAACTTCTTTGTTATTGTTATTTGTGTGTGTGTGTGTGTGTGTGTGTGTTTATACAACCTATTGAGTCCATTTAGTGTAAACGTCTATACATGGATTTAGGACTGACCACTTGGGATCGGATAATCTATCAAGGGTCCACTCCTGGAGGAAACTGATTTTCCCTCTGTCAGCAGCCAGTGGTTGCCTATCATTCTTCATCTAGAAGTTGGGCCTTGTGAAATTACCATTGCCCATGTTGTCATACTGATTGGTATGGTCACTGTGTAGGTCTTGGTGGCTCAACCCCATTGTTGCGACTTCATGGCTGTAGTACCCCTGCTATTTCTAGAAACTACTGTCTCGAAGTAGGCAACCCGGTCCTCTGGCTCCTGCAATCTTTCCACCCCCTCTTCCCTTATATTTCTTGAGCTTCAGGTGTAGGAGGTTGATGTACCCATTGGGGCGAGATGCCCCAGGGTCGTTTGGCCAATTGTGTATCTCTATAGTCACCTTGTGTGATTGTTTCTCCTTCCTTCCTCCCCCAAACCCTTATGAAAATCAAAACAAATAAGCAGACTTTTAATACAAGTCCCACCCCTACCCAAGAGGCTGTATAATTGGTGCCTGCTGGGAAAGGGAAAATAAGGTTTTTCCAATGGAGTGCCCCAGGTATATCAACTACACTCCAAAGCAGACCACTTGCACAAGAGTAGTTGGCCAACACAAAATGAACTCCATGTTTTTTTTTTTTAGTTTACTTTTGTATTTTTTGTCTTACTGGTTTCCTTTTTTAAAAGTCTGCTTACTTGTTTTGATTTTCATAAGGGGTTGGGGGAGGAAGGAAGGAGAAAAATATATGAAATTGTGTGTATAGGGAAGAAGTAAGGTTTGGGAGGTGTTGGGGAGGGGATAAAATATGTTAAAATACTGCATGAAAAACATGAATTCAAAAAAGGAACCAAACACCACTTTACATTCTGCATGTACAGAAGTAAAAATTCAGTCTGTGCTCATGGAAAATACAGACCCACACACAGACAAGTAAATAATTTCAGCAATGCCTAGAATTTGACAGTTGTTAGATTATTAAAGCCTCACAGGTGTCCTATACTGAAGGTGTTCTTTTCAAGCCAACATTACCTGCTGAGCACGAGTTCATTTTGATTTGCAAAATTAAAAGGCTGCAATTATTTGATGGCTTCGTATAATTAAAGCCAGCCTGAGAATGTGGTACACAGTCATATTCCCAAGCTGACTCAAAGCCGTGTCAGCAAATACTTGTGGTCCACCATTGTTCTCTCAGCATCTAGCCTGGTCTAGTACACTTTAGGGTGACTGACATGTAATTGTTCAATAAAACTAAGTGCTTATTACCGTTCGTGCCAGACATTGTTTACTGTGTTTCACCTTCTTAGAAATGTACAAGGCTCTCTGGGGAGGGTAACAGTCTTCTGACCTAGCAAGTCAATGAACACATTACGCATTCTCCACAAAATGCTTGCAAATGGACTTCAAGAATATATCAAAAGATTGTTTACGGTGATAAAGTTGACTTCATTCCAAGGGTACACGGATGATTTGACATATGCAAGAAATAAATGTAATACATTTCATAAGCAGACCGATGGGCAGAAATCTTCAATTACCTCAACAGATGCAGAAAACAGTTTTGATAAAATCCAACATCCTTTCATGATAAGAGTCCCAGCAGACTAGGGCATAAAATGCAATCCTGAGAAAAATAAAGGCTATGCTGGGCCAATCTACAGCCAGCAACGCTGTGGGACAATGGTTTTACCCTGTAAACATTTTTTTTCTTGTATTTGTTTAATAAAATGCTGATTGACCAGTAACCAGGCAGGAAGTATAAGTGGGGATACCATGCAGGAAGTAGAGGCAGGGCAATGAGAACAGGAGAATTCTGGGAAGAGGACTCAGCAGTCGTGACCCGGACACAGAGCAAGCAAGATGTGACTGCCTCGTTGAATAAGGTACCGAGCCACGTGGCTAACATAGACAAGAATAATGAACTGATATAAATTTAAAAAGTTAATAAGAAGTCTGAGCTATAGGTCAATCAGTTTATAACTATTGTAGACCTCTATGTGATTCTTTGGGACTTAACGGCTGCAGGATTGGGCAGGACAGAAAACCTCAGTCAATACAGCAGTGTTTGAAGTGGAGAAAAGCTGAGACCATTTCCACTGAAATCAGGAGTGATACATGGAGCCAGGAGCGAGTGCCCACTTTCTTTACTCTTACTCCATACAGTGCTTAAAATCTTAACTAGATGACATAAAATGGGCACAAATAGGAAAGATGAAGTACCCTTATTTATAAATGGTGTGATTCTATATATCAAGAGACCTAAAGACTAAGAAAACTCTTAGATCTGGTAACCGTAGAGTAAACAAAATTAATATACAAAACTAGTAGCGTTCCTATATGACAATAGCAAACATATTGGGAAAGAAACAGTCTGAGAGGGTATCTCATCCACAATTCCCTCAAAAAATGTATTAATTTCGGAAAAGAATAAACCTGTCAAAAGAATGAAATGGCTCTACAATGAAAACCTTAGACACTGCAGAAAAAAAAAATTGTTTCTAACATTTGTCAATTACATGAAGGTAGAAACAAAACTGTAGAAAACCAAAAGGGGTTGGCCTGAGGGGCAGGAAAGGGCCTGCCAGTAATATGACCGATACACAGGATGTATTTGTTTGAAAATGTCTCCGCCTACATTTTGCTGCATGTGTATTTATGCACACACGTGTGTAAAGTACCTTTAGAGCCCAGAAGGGGGCATCAAAACCCCTGAACTAGAGTTCCAGGTAATTGTGAGCAGCCATGTGGATGGGTTGACTTGATTCTCTGCAAGAGCAACAAGTGCTCTTAACCACAGAGCCATCTCTCCAGCTCCTAAAAATATTTCCTAATGAAATAAATCATTTATAAAGTGAAAAAAAAAGTTGGGTCACTGGAAACAAAGTTAGGAAACAGTTGTGGTAACTCTTTTGCAATGAGAAATTTCTCTCTTGCGCCAAAATAAATACCTCTACTCTGAAGCCATCTTTTCTTACCCAAGACATTGCTAACAAAGACTGGTGTCCCAACATTCTACTGTACTAGATAACACACTGGGCTTCTGCTGTACTAGAAAATACACTGATTTCGAGTCATTAAGTCATGGTTCCAGGACTTTCTAGCTGGGTAACTTTTGTGAAGTTACATACTTTTAATTTCTCAGTTTGTTTTACAAAAATCAGGACAACAGCAAATTTTGTGGTGAAGGGAATGAAATAAAAGCAGAGTTTCTTTAAAAAAGATAACAAGCTAGACCAGGGATTACGTGTTCCTGCAGAGCTGGCTGTGCGGGGACACGCAATGTGAGCCAGGTGTGCGGGGACATGGGGGGGATGTGCTGTGGGAGTCAGGTGTGTGGGGACGTGTGGTGCACCTGAGGGCAGACAGCGCTGAGGAGGAAATGAGCCCCATGTTCAGTTCTGTCTCCCTCTGAAAGGAGAGGACGCTTCCAACATGTGAGAGGAATATGAACGAGAGAAGAGGATAATAGGGTAGCAGAAGAAAAGGAGAGAGTCTAGGGGTAGAGCTCAGGGTTAGACTACCTGCCTAGCATGCAGAGGGGCTTCCAGCATCAGAGTTTACTTCATTATCATCTCAGTGGGACATAGAGGCATGCAGGCTGGGACAAGGGACATGGTGCTGGAGGGGAGCTTTAAATTCTATATCTTTGATCCAAGCTAATACAGAAAACAAGACAGGAAGCAACAACAGCAAGCAGAATTAGTGAAGAAAGCAAGAAAGATGTTGGGAAGCAGGAGAGAGACCAAGCAAGGTGGATGTGGGCTTTCTTTCTGGCATCACAGAAATGTCAGGTGTGGTAGCTCACGCAGAGTGACATTGGTAGGAGGTGCGGCTTTATTGGAGTAGGTTGGAGGAAGTGTGGCACTATGGGGAAGGCTTTGAGTTTTCCTATGTTCAGTCTACTCCCGGTGTCACAACTGACCTCCTGTTGACTTCTGATCAAGATGTAGCCAGCACCACCGTCCTTGTCATGGTGACAATGGACTGAGCCTCTGAAACTGTAAGTAAGCCACGCTAATTTAATGTTTCCCTTATAAGAGTTGCCTTGGTCATGGTGTCTTTGCACAGCAATAGAAACCCTTACTAAGACCATAGGCCATGGCTGTAAATGGGCTGTAAATTACAGCATAAAAACCAAGCCTGAGTGAGGGACACTGGCTAAGGCAGATCAAAAAACAAAGCCGAGATTCCAGAATCTGAGAGCTTCATGTGGATTCTGTGGTCCATGAAGATGATGGGTCGGGCAAAGCTGAAGGCGAGTGAGCCAGTGCTGCTAATTCATCTGGCAAAGGAAAATCCCAGGCAGGCTATATTTATCTTGTAACAGGGAAACTGATACCTGCTTTTATAGCCGTGGGTGCAGTGAGGGTTGAGAATAAAAAGCAGCGTGGAAGGTTTTGAAGAACCACAGCCTGGTTAACAACAACAACAACAAGGACTCTGCAAAGCTGGGGCTAAGGAAGTAAGTATGGCTGATAAAGAGGTGAAGGGCTATGTGACAGGAAAGTGAAGCCAAGCATTGTGTACGCGGACAAAAAGATGCCCTGTGGGCAACTCCCAGATTGAACAGAGGGCATCTATTGTGGGCTGAGGGTAGAAAACTATTCTCCTTTGAAAGATTGTCTCCAGGGAAGGAAGTTCTGCTGTGGCACCCTGCCCACACAAGGCTGCCTAGGAAGTCACAGTCCCAAGGTTTTCTCGTTGTGATTAGCAATCAGACTCTCAGAGACCACAGAAGACACAGCCCTGGAGACCTGGCTACTGTTTGAGCCAGTTGAAGACCTTGGCATTGCCCATGTGATGCTGTGTTGATAGGAGGATGGAAAGTAAGAATTTTACTGTCATGGAAACAAAGGGGGAGATGGGTTTCATCTAGAGGACAAAGGAGGATGAGAGAGGGAACCAGGGGTGAAAAAGACTAAAGTTTATTATATGAGTGTATGAAGCAGGCAAAGAATAAAATAGATACATAAATTTTATGGCATAGTTTCTGTCATCAATTGTAAAATATGCAGGGGGCTAGAAAGATGGCTCAGTGATGTTGTAGAGGACCTGGGTTGGATCGCCTACACATAGTGGCTCACAGCTATCAATACCAGCTCTAGGGAATCTGACTCCCTCTTCTGGACCTTGCAGGCATGAGGCATGCATGTGGTGCGCATACATACACGCAGGCAAACACACACATACATACAATTTTAAAAAATAAGGCAAAAGGAAGGAAGAAGAAGAGGAAGAGAATGAGAAGAAAGAATTATTATTATTATTATTATTATTATTACTATTATTATTATTACATGGCCATAGAGGTTTCTAGCCAGATTTCAAAGGAACGTCTGGGAGACCAGGCAGCCCGTAGCTGTGTGAGAATCCCCGTGGAGATCTGCTGAGTGGTGCCTGGAACTGTGAGAGGGAAGCTGTAGATGCCACAGATTCTAAGAAACCAGAGATGGCAGCAATAATAAATATCCGCAGAACAAAACTTCCGGCAGTGAGCAGAGCCAGCCCAGGAGACTGCAGCCCGCAGAGGGCACTGCCCAAGCCCTGTGTGCTCATCCCATGCACGACATGCACTCTGAATGCTGGACATGAGACCATAGGCTTTAATGTTTGTCCTGCTGGAGTTTTGATCTCATTTTTTCTTACCCCTCCTTTCTATGCCCTCTTCTGTCCTTTTAGAGTGGAGATGTTTGTTCTAAACCATTTGAATTCTGGACATATATAACTTCTTTTTGAAAAATGCTTTAATTTTGGTCATTTACAAATTTTTATTTTTTTATTTTTTATTTTTGGCTAAAAGACAAAATAATGGTCTTCATCATGGCGTTTTCAAACATGTGTGTCATTATATTTGAACCTACTCATTCCCTTCTCCCATTGCCCTATTGTGTGTCCCTTTCCATCTCCAGCCCAGGGATGAGTTGGGCCCTCCCCTGTCAATCATCCATCAAGAAAATTCACCACAGGCCAATCCACTGGGAGCATTTTCTCAATTGAGTTTCTTCAAATAATTCTAGCTTGTGTCATAGTCAGGATAACAACTAAGCTTTCTCGCACCCTTCCACCATGGTACACTACCTCAAATTAGCCCAACAGTGATGGAGCTGCTGGCCATAGACCAGAGCCTCTCAACCGAGCAGAACTAAACCTCCGCCACTTAGGGTGTTTCTGTAAGTGACAAAAAGCTACATAGACTGATATCCAGAATGCACAAATTATCAAAACCTCAACAGCAACAAACCAAGTAACCAGCTTTACACAGAACAATGCATTTAACTAGATACCCTTCAAAATAAAAAGTAAAAGTGGCCACCAGGTACGTGACAAAATGTTCATCAGAGAATTGCAAATCAAAAGCACATGGAGATAGCACCTCACCTCTGCAAGAATGGCTGCAATAAAAAAGACTAAAGATAACAGATGTTGGAGAGGATCTGAAGAAAAGAGAGTGCTGTGCACACAGCAAGTGGGAACACAACCCTCAGTGGGGTAAATATCTAAGGGAAATGAAGCCATCACCCTGAAGAGATATCTGCATGCTCGTGTTTGTCTCCGGGCTAGCAGCAGTAGCAAAAGCCAGAAATAACCTAAGTGTTCATCAACTGGTGACAAAAACCATGTGGTACTCAGACAAAATGGACTATGAATCTGCCCTAAAATAGATGAAATTCTGTTATTTGCGACAACACAGAGGAAACTAAAGATGATATCAAGCCAGGACGGCAACTGCCACAAGACATTCAGGTGTGTACGGTCTCCTGCAGCTTGGAGTAGAACGGTGGTTGTCTGGGGAGACCCAGGTGCTGGGGGAGGGCTGCTCAGTGGGTGAATCGCAGTTAGATGCAAGCATGAATTTCTGTTGTGGATGGTGAGATGGCTCAGTAGATAAAGGCACCCACCAGAGTTCCTGGACCCACCTGGGGGAGGGAGAGAGCCAAGGCCCACAAGCATTGCTCTTCCACACATACACCCACACAGATATACATACACGCACAGCAAATTATAACATTTTAAGTTCTGTTATGTTTGTGAACAATGGCATACTACAGATCACGGCGATGTTCTCTATGTGACAAAAAGCAAGAAGGAAGGACTTTGATTTGTCATGAAGAAATAATCTGTGTCTCAGGGGTTGAATATGTTTAACCTGATTTAAACAGCACACAGTGTATTGGTGTATTAAAACATCACATGGCACCTATTTTAAACATACGATTTAATGTTTTCATGTGCTAGTTAAACTGAGAAAGGAAAAGTTTTCTAGTCGTTACAATACCAGACTTTCCCATGAAGCTGGTTGGAATGTGTCTTAGTTAAGATTTATATTGCTGTGATAAAACACCATGACCAAGAGCAGTTTGTGTGTGTGTGTGCTTGTGTGTGTGTGTGTATGTGTTTGTTTATGTGTGTGTGTATTTGTGTATATGTTTGCATGTGTATATGTATGTATATGTATGTGTCTAATGTATATGTGTGTTATGTGCATGTATTACATGGGGGTGTTATTTCACCTTATAGCTTAGAGCCCACCATGAAGGGAAGGCAGGGCAGGAACTGACACAGAGGCCATGGAGGAGTGCGGCTTGCTGGCTTGCTCCTCAGAGTTTGCTCAGTCTGCTTTCTTATACTATGCAGAACCACCTGCCCTGGGGTGGCCCCTCCCACAGGGAGTAGACCTTCCCACATCAATCATTAATCAAGAAAATGCTCTTCAGACCTTTCCATGGTTAAGTTTTAAGGGGGGCATTTTCTCAACTAAGATTCCCTCTTCCCAGGTCTGCCTAGGTTTGTGTCGAGGTGGGAAAAACCACCAGCACAGAGTGGAGCAAAGGAGCTGCCCTGACATGCCCATCCCAGGGAGTTAGCGGTACACTGGGAGAAAAGGCAGGGACCAGAGAGACTGATCGAAAGTAAGTTAAAGTTTGTTGAGAGCCAAAGACTTTCTGTTTCCTCCCCCAAGGAACGCCTGGTGTTTCTGGCTAGGAGTGACAATGAGTCTCAGACTCTGCACTCAGGTGGAACAACACACTTAGAGCTGTGTGTTGTCCCCATGCTGTTCTGAAAACAACAGACCCACAGAGAAGAGTCTGAGAGCACTCACATCCAAGAAAGCAGCAAGCCCAGAATCCTTGGGAGCTGGGATTCCTCCCATCTCACTCCTGTCTTCCTCGCTGTGCCCCAGCAGCACAGGTTTCCACGCTGCTCATGAGGCAGGCCAGGCACCCTCCATCCACCTTGGGGCCCTTGCACTTGCCCTCCCAAACAGGAAATTACCTTGTCTACTCTTTTGCCATGTTTCTCTTCCAATGGTCCGTTATCCATAGCTACCGTCCGCGAAAGAACAACTTTGGGCACTTCCTTTCTCTTGTCTCGCTCTGTCTCCTACTTAAACTCAAGCCATTCTTTTTATGTGTGTATGACATACCCTCCCCTTCTAGAAAAGCAAGCTTCATGAGAGTGGAGTGGGAATTCTTTCTGTGATAGCATATTCTCGGCATCTGCAGTGGGACCTGATGCTCACTAAGTACTCTCCAGTACTTAATGAACGAACGAATGACGAACATCAGTATCTTGCCTCGCCTTTCCTCCCGGTTCTAACTACTATGGTCAACCACAAATGTCTTTGAGATACACGAGCTGGGTTTCGGTTCTGTTGATATTGGTCATGCACGCCAAACTGTGAGCAGGAACTCCCTCAGGAAGTGCTCTATTTTAGTGACCAATGGTTACAGTTAGCCACTCATTTTATGGATCCATACCCTGCCCATCAATACCTGAGGCAGGTGCAGGGCCTGCTCTCCCAGTGTTGCAGTTGGTGGCCGGGGCATCCTTCTGACCTCAGAGACCCTTCTGACCTCAGACTCAGCTTCTCCCCTCCCCGACCTCAGGCATGGATGGGTAGCGTGAGGGGGGAGGGCTCATGTCACTATGACAGAGGATTAATGGCAACAGCTCTCCCATGCAAAGAACTCCAGGGCTGGCTCACGCACACCTCTGCCCACAGGGTTGGCTCTCTTGTGTTCCCCAGGAGAGGTGCAGGGTCTATTCACAGCTGGTGGCTGTCCCTCTGCCCCTCTGACCTCAGGGTCAGCTCTGCCACCTGCCTCAGGAGTTGATGGGAAGGTGGGGTGTTTTAAATTTTTAAATAAAAGTAAAACATTGTGACTGAAGTCATTGCTGCCAACCTATTTTTCCTGTATAAGAAATACTTCTGTCCTTCAGACTATCCTGTAGAAATTTCTCCTTGGTCCTGTCTTTGTAAGGATGGCCATCAGAAAAGGGAGTGATTAGTGATTACTTAGGCCTAACTTAGGGACAAGCACATTATTGTAAACAAGGTAACAGCTAGGCATTCTGTTCTCTGAAAGATTCTCATTCTCCCAAACCTCCCCAACCCCCAACCCCCGCTCCCAGGGCTCTATTTGACAGAGTAAGGATGGTGAGTTCAGACAGCTGGAGGGAATTTGAGCTGTATTAACGCCATCTAGAACACCAAATTCCCAAAGGTTGGATATGGTTTAAGTGTGTTCCCAAAGAGTTCATGGGTCAGAGGTTTGGGACTTACTGTGATGATGTCGCAAAGGAGTGGCGATCTTAACGGGATAGGGAGACACCAAGTAGAAGATTCTTCAGTCAGCAAGGTTGCTGCCTAATGACAGGTTAACAAAGGCATCATGGGATGCTGAGTTCTCCAGAGACAGTTGTTTTAAGAGGGAGCCAGAGCCCTGAATCACTCTCTAGAGTCCTGTCTGGCTGTGTCTGCTCCTCTTCCTCCCACTCACACCATGGTGCCAACGGCCCTCACAGAGCCAAGCTGAATCCGGCACAATGTTCCAAGGCTCTGTAGCTGTGAACTAAATAAACACCTAAAATTAGCCTGACTCGGGTGTTTAGTATAATAATGAAAAGCTGGGAGACAATTTTGCTTTAGACCTACTATATCTGAACTCCCAAGTTCAATACTTAACACACACACACAAAAATAAAATTTTTAAAAGTGAAAAACTTAGGGAAAATCCTGGAAAACCTGATAGCTGACAAGGTATGACACCACCATAGTGTAAGTCTGTCTGTCGTCCAGATGAGAGGAGGTGTCTACCCCAGTAACTCGAAGGAGAACAGAGTCAGGTGAAACACAGACTGGGGGAGGTGCAACCAACATGATGTCTAGTGGTTTTGCTTGTTTTGTTGTTTGTTTATTTTATTTTTTATGTGTGTGAGTGTTCTGACTACACGTACCATGCACATACCTGGTGCCCACAGAGATAAAAGGACAAAAAGGCATTGGCTTTTTTAGAATTGGAGTTAAGATGGTTATGAGCCACCATGTAGGTGCTCGGTCCCGAACCTGGGTCCTCTGTAAGAGCAGCCGGTGCTTTCGACCATTAAATGGTTCCTCCAGCCACTTCAGTTAAGTTTTGCAGCAGCAGATCTCTTGTTCCTTGCAGTAAATTCCCAGGAACTCACTATTCCTGCTCTTAAGAAAGTACAGGAATACTATTGAGTGTGAATACATTATTAAGGACTATTTCAATTAATATTTTCATCTTAATATATTAATGCTTTTCTAGGTGATAAAGACATAAACAGAGGTGGATTTTCTTGGGTTGTGTGGCTGGAAACACAAGAACAGTATGAGATGCAGGCATCCAGCCTTCGGAATATATTGTGAGGCTGTGGTTTTTCCTCCTCTCTGAAATCTGTCTTTCTCTCCTTTGCTTCAGTCTCTGGTTCCACCTGGGAGCAAACTGACTAAAGAGTTCCAATTCCAGTTGTGTCAGGCCAAGGAAAAAATGTCTGCCTCTGCCCCAGAAACTGTAGCAAAGACTTCTTTGTACCCCAATGGCGCTGGTGAGCCACGTATCGTCTCTGAACTGAGATATTTTATTTTAAACAGCTGAGTCTAAAGCTCACCCAGATGCTCACTTACCAGCCTTTGACTATAAAGGAACATCAGGGGAGCCCGCACAAGCCCTGAGATGATTCTGCAGATACTTTTGAAAACCTAAATGTAATGAACAACATAGACACTGTCTTGGGTTGTGCAGTTAGAGTCCAGGCATTGAGGTATTAAACGCACAAATGAATATATACTCATAAATCATAAGAGCTAAATGGCAGGCGAGTGGGACACGGATTTTGTTGGAGAGAAGTAATCCTCGTACAGTGACATCATCTGAGAGCCAATGACAAGCACACTTGAAGCCGTGTGGGGGGTGACAGGTGGTACAAGATACCCAGGAACATTCCGGGCATACTGAAAACCTGGTACACGTGTTCTATGAGAGACACCTGCCATCATGTCCTCTCATCTCTGAGGAACCTGCCTCCTGTAATTGAGACAGATGTCAGGCTGAGACCTGACCAAAGAACTGGCTCCTCCGGACTGTGGGGGTGGTTCAGAGATGAACACTTGATGGCTAGTTAGACAGTAGGGTTCTCTGGACACTGCCTTTTGACAGCACTGGAAGACACAGAACTGGATATTAAGAATGTGTGACACATGAACACGAGCAGACTGCATGGTTCGAGCAATGAAGACCCTGGCCATCTACATTAGCAAGTCTGTTCCTAGCAGGGTTGAATCAAATAGAAGACATGCCAGGATGAGTTAGGACTGAAGAAAGCTAAGAGTCATTTGTTCAATGCCGCTCTCCACTCCTTCTGGCCCCTGCCATGATCACCTTATAAAAAGGTCTTAGAGAATAAGGTTTCGTCTCAAATGAAATAAACTTAGTGCAGTGCCAAAGGCCTTGCCCTCTACTGAACACAATAGTGCACACACATACACACAAAACAAAATCTGGCTGAGGATAACCTAAGGGGAAGAGGCCAAAAGATAAATAACGTGTTCTCAACTTGTAGTAGCCAGGGAAAGCTACCCGAGCTCCTCAGGTTGGCCAACTTTGATACCAGGATCCCAAAGTGCAGTTCGCAGCAGGGATTAAAAGGTTTGCTGTGCTCGGCTCCACCGCCTTGGCTCATGGACAAGAAAGGGAACTTGTGACCAAAAGGGACACTCCAAAAAGAATTTCAATGAAGTACAACTTGAGCAAAAACAATAAGTTACCCAGATTTCTTGGATCGCGGACAGAGGGCTTGGCATGTGGCGTGAAAGTCATCCGCAAAGAATACAGCCTTGATTGGTAGCTATGGAGCCCACTGCCCACGTGGTCCCTAAGGGCCGGCTTCCTAGTAAACTCTCTTTGGTGAGTGCCAATCCGCTGTCTTCTTTTTGCTGGTATTTTTTTTTCCCAGATGATTCCCACAGAAATCTTTCCCACCCTAGACATCATGGTAAATATTCTTTACTAAGATGTCATCACAGTTTGACTTTGTGAGAGCTTTTCCTCTGGGAGTGTAGAAGCAATACTGATGGGAGGCATGTAAAATAGCTCAACCCTCCAGAGAGTTGTTTGGCAGCTTCTCACAGGAATAAATATACAGCTGCCCTCTGACCCAGCAGTTCCCATCCTAGATACTTACCCAAGAATAACAACAATACATGTTCACACAGCATCTTTAGTCCTAAGAACCCCCTAAGTGGAAGCAGCCTAAATCAACACCAACAGGAGAGCAGATCAACAAATTGTCATATGTCATTACTACTTGGGAATGAAAACACAGATTACTGGTATTAATAAATCTCCATTATGCCAAGTTTTGAAAAATAGGTGCATGACACAAAAATCAAACAATATGATTCTGGGCTGATAAATATGGTCTCTATCCTGTTTTGGTTGGTGACTGTATGAACATATAAAGTTGACAAAAACCCATTTAACTGAACAAGTAAGATCCAATGCCTTATTATGATGAAATTATACCTTAATTAAAAGAGCTAATCTTCCCCTGTGGAATATGATTGACATGACTTTTGCATAGTCTCACGCTTTACGTACTTGAAAATATGCTTCCTGCCATGCCTTGGATTGCCTTAGGAGGTAAGGTCCAGAAAAAATTCAACACCAACAGTTGCAAACTATGAGCGAGAGCTACACTGAGGAGACCCTTGCTAAGTTCTGGATTGTTTCTTCCCACATTAGATACATTGGATACTGTGACCTAGAAAGAGGTAAGCAGCAATTCCAGCCATTCTGGCTCTGGGGTTTACACAAAGAGCTTTAGCAGGAACTGAACCCTGCAGAGAAGAAGTACAAAGGTACAGTCATTCTTAACTCAACCTTGCAGGGACCACTCCCTTCTTTGTTTCTCGTTCTATTCTTATTTGTATTATACAACTGAGTTCTGTAGCTTTTGTATCAAGCAGGATTGATTTATTAGGCCAGCAATAGAGTAAGAAAGGTTAAAAGCATGGCCTATGTAATCCGTGAGAACCTAGGTCAAATTCTTGCTGTTACATCTTATCTAAATTTGAGGAATGTACTTAACTTACATAAGGGTTGAGAGCCTCTTATTCTGGATGGGTTGTCTTAAAAAAAAAAGGGGGGGGGGAGATTGAAAAAACAATGTACCACATTGGCCAAAGTTGCCAGTCCATCTTGCCATCTTGGGGCAGAGGGGCTGTGGGCAGCAGAGGTGGGCTGTTGTGCCAATAGGAAGTCTGTCAAGGACTTTCCTTGGAAGCACGAGATTCTGGGTTTAGCTCCCCAAACCCACATAAAAGCTGGGTGTGATAGTGAACACTTGTAATCCAGCCACTGTGGAAGAAGAGACAGGAGGCTTGATGGGGGTCCCTGCTCAGCCAGTCTAGCCCAGTTGGTGAGCTTCTCTATGGTTATAAGGATAGAGTTTTAGAACATAGAAACTATGCTGATTTGATAAAGCAATAGTTGTAGGTTTTCTTCCAAGAGCCATGACTTTACTAGTTCTAGAGAGCTGGTTAGGTTTCCAGTACCAGGCATTATTTCTATTTTGTAGAGAAATCTAATTAAGTCTAACTAGAGAGCTGTTGGTTAACACCAAAGTGTGCATGCCACTGTTGCACCCTTAGGTGTTGAATTAATGCTGGTTGTAATATACCAGGCTAACTCCAAGACAAAACTAATTATATTTTTCAAAGTGCACACTGTCAGGGAAGGACAAAGGAAGGTTGGAGGCATAGCACGTGCTGGCATTTAGAAGGGTTTGAAGTCCTAAACAGGAAGGGATCCCACTGTCAGTTTTTCATCTGTCAATTATTCGTAAATTCTTGTGCTTTCGTCCATACTTTGTTTCCACATTTGCCATCATGATTTTGAATCTTTAGGGTCTCTGGTCTCATTTCGAAGGGTATTAAGGCCTGGAAACATGATCGAGAAGAAAAAGAAAAGAAAACCTTTACTGAGAAAGTATATCATAAAATGAAGATGACAAGATGGGAGAAGACAACTGATACAGACTCAAGATTCTGGTGACACTGAACCTTCTCATAAAAGGGGGGAGAGCAAGGAGGAGGAGAGGAGGAGGGAGAGAAGAGAAGAAAGGGAGAAAAAGCCACTAACAAATGAGCCATCCCAGTAAGCAAGTTGACAGTTCACCCTGTGGGCTGCCTAACTAGCTCCTAAAATACACTTCACCTGCAGTAAGCTGAGTGGAGATACCATCTTCTGCTTAAAGCTCTTTTGCATTTCCATATTTTGCTCATTTGCACCCTTACCTTGCAATGTTATTAGCTTTACCTCTTTCAGAAACTTTATTTGTATTTCTAGAAAACAAGCAAGACTGAGGCACTATCCAGGCTAATTCTAAACAAGCGCTGAAGTCTCACACAGGGATGAACGGTGTAGGTGCACAACTGTGTCTCTAAGCAAACGTTGATCGTTCACTGAAAACCTTGTATATCCTTGGTTTCCTGGTATAAACTAGTCACATCCGGACCTTGTCATCAGGACCAGACAAATCTTGTCTCTTCCTTCCCTTCTTTGTTGCAGGGATCCAGAAGACCCTACAAATCAGATGCCCATGGCTTACCCACAGTATCGTTTTCTGCTCCCAGACAGAGAGAGCTCAGCTGTGACTGGTCCAGGTGTCACTGGCCCTAGGATGTTCTAGGAAAAGTCAGAATTATCTGCCAGTATGTGATCTCCCTGCAGAAATCTCAACTGTTACCTCAGACTTCCTTTCTCTTGGACACCTCACTTCCAATGATATTTCTGTTCCTCACATGTGGGCCTCTTCCCTCTCCTCCCCCTCTTTCCCCTGCTCCTCCTCTTCTTCCAGTATTGGGATGGAACTCAATATCCTATGTATACTGTTATGCCCAGATCCACAAAGTCCCCCCAAAACCAACAAGGAAACAGAGTCCCATATGTAAAAGCAAAGAGCCTTTATTTTATACAAGTTTGCAAACTCAGTCTCTCCGTAAGTCCAACATATTGGAATACTGAGCTCAGTTAGAGTTGGGTTTTTATGGTAGTAAAGGTGGGGGTGAGGGATTTCTAAGGTTCAGAACCCCTGATTGGCTGACATTTGTTTAGGGGTGTCCTGGTGAGTGTGTGCTGGCAGGTGATCCTATCTACAAAGTTTGGAACGTTAGGCATTTCCTTTGGACGGTCTGTTCTTGAGTGGTGCCTGGGTAATCTCAGTTTGTGGTTCTTCCTGCAACCAGGTATTGCCTCAGGGTAAACTACTGAGACTCAGGCCTCCATTAAGCCTTTGCTGGCTAGGTCCCACACTGGCAGATAATGATGGTGAAAGGTTAGAACTTCCTTCGGGTGGTCTGTTTCTATTTAGCTCATCATGACTGGCTCCTACATATACTAGAAAAACATTCCACTGATCTAACATCCCAGGCCTTATGCAGTATTTTTTAAAATATAAAGCTTTTTAATACATTTGTGTGTGTATGTAGAAATGTGTATATGTATGTATGTGTGTGTATTTGTGTATGCAAATGTGCATATGTGTGTGTTTATGTGTGAGTGTGTATATATGTGTGTGTGAGTGTGTGTATGTGTTTGAATGTGTGTGTGTGTGTGTGTGTGTGTAGTTGCCCTCACCTTGGTGCCCCTGTAGAGGTCAGAGGACAGCTTGTGGGAGGTACTTCTCTCCTTTTATCGTGTGGGTTCTGTGGATCTCAGATGGTTGGGCTCGTAGCAGGCACCTTTACTCACTAAGTCATCTCTGCCTCCTGCAAAAGTCTTGGCGATACGTCCCACTGTCCATACAAATGGCACTGTCTTCTGAATTTGTCAAGCCCACTCACTCATGAACTCATAGTGCTTAGCTGTCTGCACAAAGTCTAGCTCGCATGAGCAGCAGGGACACAGGAGTTCCTTCCGATAGACAGTTGATAGCTTCGGGCAGGGAAAGACAATTTTGTTTAAGGATATGGCCTCTGGCAGGCAGACCATGCTCTAGTGGGTGACTACATACCCACGAGGATATGAGCGCTACAAATTGAAGTAGGTGGGTTATATTTTTTTAAAAAAAAAGAGAACACGAAATTGGGAAAGGGTAGTGATGTTGAAGGGGTAGTAGGAAGAATGGGGGTGAATATGATAAAAAATATATGCATGCATGAAATTCACAAAGAATTAATAAAAATATTATATTAAAATGTAATGCCATATTATAGAATTATGATTATTACACATAAATAGATTATGAATATTAATTATAACATAATAGTAATATTCTTTTTTACACATTATCACATAATATGTTAATGAATAATGTATAAATATAATAACCATGTGTCATTTTATATATTATCACTAATCTATATAAATATGATTTGCTATAGAGGTTTGGTTGGAACCTCCTGCTTGCCCCTGCATAATCCAGAAAGCCCTATTCCCCTCTCTCTCTTCAAATCCCACCCTCTAAGAAAATCTCCAAGAAAGAAGAGGCACCAAAAAGCCCAGTTCAGAATTCTTGGTGGCTACAGCAGCTCCTCCCCTGAAGTTGCCAGAACCCAAGACCCTGCCTAAAGTGCTCAGCTTTTGACCATACTTGGGCACAACCCCAGCTCGGGGCAGACACATCACCCCTTGATTACAGGACATTTAAGCTCCCTGCTTTGCTCAGGCGTGTGACTTCTCCTGCCTTGGTCTCTGGAGTTGAAGGACTCACCCTGGAGTTGCTTTGCTCAAATAAACCTGTTCTTTTACTTTTTCAATTCGGCTTGATCCAACTTACTGCATTGTCAGAGATAGTGGCTTATAGGTTTACTATCGCAATCCAGAAAGCCTATTAGTAGGTTCTATTACCACGTTTATGTCATATGTAATACATTACCACATATAAATTATAGGGTGTTCACCTCATGATATAAAATGACACATAACATTTCATTTTAGTCCTCCCCACCAGGCTCTTAACTCCAGATAACCACAGTTTCATAGATGAATAGAACAGATCATACAAGTAGAGAACAGCCGGGTTCCAAGTGTGTCTCTGAACAGACCACACAAGTAGAGAAAGAACAGCCGGGTTCTTAGTGTGTCTCTGAACAGACCGCACAAGAGAGCAGCCAGGTTCTAAGCATGTCTCTGAACAGAACACACAAGTAGAGAACAATCAGGTTCTAAGCATGTCTCTGAACAGATTATACAAGTAGAGAACAACCGGGTTCTAAGTGTGTCTCTGACTTTCTTTTATTCTGGGGCATTTCTCTTCTCAGCTTTTCTTTCCTTCTAAAAGGAACGCTTGACTTTATTCTCTCCTGATACCTCAATTTCTGTCACCCCTGAGCAACATGCTCTCTCTTGGCTTCCCTCTTTGCTTGGATTTCTCCTGACGGAGGCCAAGGCAGCCCTTTCCAGTTCCCTCCTCATTACCTGTGGACACCTATGTGAGAGGCCCTCCAGTGTCTTCTTTAACCCCTCCTAGCTCCAGCCAATCCAGCAGAGCCCAATAAAGAGGCTCCTCCCCCTGTAGCCCACAGCACCACCCCTGCCTCGCTGTGAGTGGGAAGCTTTGGCACTGGCTGGGTGTGGTGGCACACATCTGTACCTACTTGGAAGACTGAGGTGGTAGAGCAGTTGAATCTAGGAAATCAAGAACAGCTGGGCAGCCTAGCAAGAGGCCTTCTCCAAAGGAAAAGAAGAAAAGTAAAATTGAGGAAAGAAAGGAAAGAAAAAAGAAAAGTCCTAAAATGCTTGGCATTGCCAGAATGTGATTGTTCTTTCAAAGAAGAAAGTATCCTTCTAGAAAAATGAGAATATGAGAGGAAGGACTCAAACTAGAGCAACCGTAAATCTGAGAAATGATTTGTGCAAGTATTTTATTATTCACCCCTACTCCTTCATAAAATGAGGAGACAGTATCACTCCAAGGCATGAAGGATCCGTTTTACAATTCTTGCTCAAGAATGACTTTATTGAAAATAAATTATGGCCAGGAAGGTCTAGAGCATGGGGTGTCAGTCCAAGCAAATCAATAATGCAAGAAAGTTCCACAGAAAGACGCTTCTCCCTACAGCAGTAAGAGGTGGTTGTAAAGAGGAAGCTGGGTCTCAGGAAGTGTTTGACTCTGTCAAAATGAAGCCACGAGCCATGAACATGAAGATCTACCTTCTAATCCTTGACTCCAAACCTCATTTTTCTGCTTCCTTACACTCTCCTTCCTTAGGTCCCTTCATGTCTGCAGGACAACTCACTTCCAGAGAGCATCCAGGAAGGGATGTGGGAAGACAGGCTCCTCCCCCTCCTCCATTTTTCTCTATGCAGCCTCTAGTGAGTCCTCTAGAAGGGCTGAAGAGATGTCTACTCCATTGTGTGTCCTTTCTCTATGATAAAGTATCAGCTCTTGGTTAAGGTTAGCAGCCTCTCCCATCTTTCTACCATGGATGTGTTTCCAACATACCTTCAAGTATCGGAGAGTTTGCCATTCTCTTGTTCAGTTTGTGTCATGGCATTAGAAGAGGAGGAGAAGGGAGAGGAGGAGTAAGGGGGAGGGAGGAAGGTTCTGGAGAGAGAAGAAAGAACCCTTTACAGAAAGGACTAGGGATTTACCCTCAGGAAATGAGTTGCTTCAAATTCACCAGGTTCTCCTACACTTCTAGAGTTATGGTCTCTCTCTCTCCCTCTCTCTCTCTCTCTCTCTCTCTCTCTGAAGCTGCATGGATGATTCTTTAGACAATAAGTTGATTGTTTATACTAAATTACACTGTAAGCGTGAACTCGCTGAACTTGCCGCTGATTGCTAATACTAAATTACGCTGTAGGTGTGAACTCGCTGTTCTCGCTGCTCCACACTGGCATGCTGATAGCATCCTTCCATGGAAATAAACACAGATCTACATTATCATTTCATTTATTTATTATTCAGGGACAGAGTTTTATTATTAAACACAGCTAGCTATTCTCGGTGTCTTTACCGCGGTAGTAGATGGACTATTGAAACCAGTGTGGTTTCATCTAATGACCAAGGCCAACGAAGGTTACAGTTCCTAGAAGCCATAACCAGCCTGGGCTATGGCCTTTTCTTATAAACTCAGGGAGGGCAATGAGTTGCACAGTCCCCAGCATCTTCATATCTCTTCTATTCCTCAGATTGAGATTCATGATAGTCAAGACTTTTATTTAATATACTCAAAGTATCCTGCTAAAAGACAAGCATGCAATCCAAACAGAATCTCGGTTACAGAACATTGATGAGTTTGGAGCCACACACAAGGATGAAACAAGGAAAAAAAGTAAGACAAAATAGCTTACATGTTTTAAAAACACATGAATCTGTGTTAGGCTTGATGAGTCTGCATTTGGGGTGTTCTAGAAGAGTCACAGGATTACTGCCAGGGGCAGAGGAAGGTTCTAAGTGACAGAGTTTAGGTGACTAAGTGCTGACCAGAGCTGTAAAGCCTGTCTCTACCTCCCCTCTGTCCGTTCCAGGTCTTTCTTCCTTCGGCTGCCGACTCTGGGCACACCCAGGGGATCTTCCGACTTTAGGAACTGGGCGTGATGTGGAGCCAGCATTTCTGTAAGAAACACAATGCTGAGTAACAAGATGAAGCCAATCCGTCGCCGGCCAAGAGCTGGGAGCCCTGTGTGCTTTCCTAATTTTGAAGAAGCAGAAGAATGGTGAATTCAGCCTTCCAAACAAAAAACGGGGGCAGGTTTAGCAGTGCAGAAAACACTGCACTGATCCAGCGGAGGAATGCGCACCATCTGCTTTGCCTATCCACAGCTCCCTGACCAGGTGGATGGGTTGTGTCTTGCAATTATTTTGCCCCTCCCCCCTTTTCATGACAGACTAACACGTCACCTTCATGAAGACTATGTCCTGCCCTGTAGAACAGCCTGCTCGGTCAGTCCAGGGCCAGAGGTGGCCGTGGGGTTGGGGGTGGGTCTGTGGAAGCTATTTCAACAGGAAATGGCTCAGCTTCAAAGAATTCAGGGACGTGATGAATAAATAGCCTAGGCACAGAGTCCTAGGTGCTCAGGGAGCAGCAGGGCCAGCTGCCAGCTCCAGTGGGTGAAGCCCCAGGCTGATGAAGAGCCCAGGGCTTCAAGGAGATTCTTTCAACACTGCCCATGCCAGTGGACACGTTTTCTGCCTTCTCAGCTCTTGCTACTGCCCTGATGCATTTTGCACAGTCACCTCTGTTTGAACCTTTGTTCTAGGAAAAAGGTACCAAATATTAGTGCCTAGAATTAAAATAAGCCAGAGAGCTCTTAGGAGTGCTGGGGATTACGCAGGATTCTTCATCTTAACCTTTGTCTAACAATACCAATAAATATTAAATATAATTATAAAATATCTCTAAGGAAAAAATGAAAAGCATAAAAATATGGTACAGAAAAATTTTAAACTACCACTGACATAATTGTTATATATGTATATGTAGCGAGCTGATGGAGATGTATAATCAACTCCTATGGCTAAAGTCTGACCTATGCTATGATCACGCAATGATTATCAGCTGCCTGCATATGCGTGAACCTATGGGCAGTGCCCACCTGGCAGTTCGGGGTTGGCAGCCCATGCCTACTTAAGGGCTGGGAGAGGTTTGCCCAGGGAGAGAGGAAAAGGAGAGAGAGAGAAGGGAGAGAGAGAAAGTGAATAAAGTCCTGGAATAAACTGCAGTGAGAAGAGCTCCGGTGGTCACGTCATCCTTGCGGGCCGAGGGTGGCCGTGACATGTATATATATTTCTTTATATTCTTTGTTTTCTGAACATGAGAAAGTAAAAAGTTGGGACCATATTATATAAAACTTTATAGTACTTTTTATTTTATAAAGCGATTTCCCCCATGTAATTAAATACTTTGTAAAATCATTTCAATTGATATATAATATCATATTTTAGGGCTATATGTCAATTTATTTACCCTCTTCCAATCTTGGCACACTTAGATTGCCTCTAGCTTTCTTTAAGTAAAACTATGATGAACATCCATGTCTATAAATATTTTGACACACTAAAATTATTTCCTTGGGATTTATATCAATACATGAGATTATGGGAGCTAGAGAGATGGCTTATTTGGTTAAGAACACTGACTGATGTTCCAGAAGTCCCAGGTTTGATTTCCAGCACCCACATGATAGCTCACAACCATCTGTAACTCCAGTCCCAGGGACTCGAACACCCTCTTCTGGCTTCCATGGGCACCAAGTATGTGCATGGTACACAACATACATGCTGGCAAAACACCCACGCATGTAGAATAATAATAGCAAAATAAATAAATGGGGTTATGAGTCAGAATTCCATCTAATGTTTTTAAAGTTATGGACAGACACACTAGCCTGAGACCAACAGTGTTTTGTGAGGTTGAACACCCAACAGGTGGCCCTGAATCACTGCTGGGAGGAGTCAGAAAGTATGCAGAACTCCCCAGTAGCTTTACTTTCTTCATTTCTCCCTGCTACCGGCTCTCTCCTGCCCTCCCCCACTGCTGGTGGTGCTCTCCGGGGCTCTCACACAGCAGTGGCTCCTCCTCTGCCTCTCCTGGCACTCTGGTAGCGTTTCCAAGACAGGAAACTCAAATCCCTTCTGTAGACCGGATCATATTGTATGGTCACTGTACCAGGGGATGAAGGTGAGAAAAGGTGAGACTTAAGAGTGGTAGACAAACGGGATGCTCAGAGAAGGGGCTCTGGACATCTTAGAAGAGAACATTTAGATTCTGGTACGGCGTTGGAGAATCGCTCTTACCTTTTACAACCCAGCACTGGATAGCCTCGCCTCTACTGGAAAACGAGCAGTTACTCAGCAGACACCTTCCACGAGCCTACACCACGTCTGATCTCCTGCCTGCTTCCCTGCACACACATGTGCTGTTTTCTCTTCTGTCCATAGCATGCATAGGCTGGCCCAATTATATTTTCAACTTAAGAATATTCCCTATCCCCTACATCCTGGCTTGATATACAACTGCCTTGGTATTTGATTAGTGTGTCTAATATCAAACTACATAGCTGTTCCAGACTGGCTCTTCTTATGCTCTTTTGCACAGAAATGAATTGGAATAGTATCCCTTTGCTTTCTCATGCTGGAAACCTGAAGATCTTTCTGATTCTTCTATACCATGTCGAATCCAGCAGCAAAGATCCTCATTATGTCTCATTAGTCTGTTGCAACAATTTATTACTGGTTTCATTGCTTTACAACCAATGACACAACACAGCAATTAAAATGTTCCTAGTAAAATATAAGCCAGCTCATGTTACCTCTCTGACCATCTCATAGAGGCTCCTGCTTCATTAACTGTAAAATGAAATTCTTCTAATGACTCTAAAAGCTGTTCCTTTCCGCTTCTCTACCCATCCCCTTTGGGGATCCCTGCTCTAACCAATTTGTTCTTTTTGCTATTCTATGACTATGCCAGGCTCTTTCTTGCCATGATTTTTATGTACTTCTCAGGAGGTCTGTCTATTCCGCTTCCACAGTTCCGCATGGATCCCTCCAGGTCTTTGCTGGCTCATCTTCCTATGAGCTAGTCCTAATAAGGTGATATCTGTCCCGACACTATCCCTCTTTCTGCCTTAGTCACACTTACCTCTGTCATGCTGAGCAATCGCCAATAGACTGACTATGCATTGGTTTTACTTTCTCTCTTCACCTGTTAACTCATAGAATTTATGTTTAGTGCCTGAGGTCGAACAGAGGACCAGCAGCATCCCAGGCAACTGTCCCAATACTGGACTGCACTCTCAGCCCCCCAGGAAGGACTTTGCTCTGTTTCATTTACTGCGACATCCTCGGCCGGCATCTAGACAGTGGCATCTGTGCTACAAAAATTCTTCTGTTGAGAGTTCTCTGTTTAGATCTGTACCCCATTTTTATTGGATTATTTGTTCCTTTAATGACCAATTTCTTGAATTTGTATATTTTGGAGATCAGCCTCAAGGACATGTGTTCAACTATGTTCATAACAGCATTGTTTGTCATAGCCAGAACCTAGAAACAACCTAAATGCCCCTTGTCCGAAGAATGGATAAGGAAAATGTGGTACATTTACACAATGGAGTACTATACAGCAGAAAAAAAACCAATGGCATTTTTGAAATTTGTGGACAAATGAATGTATCTAGAAAACATCATATTGAGTGAGGTAACCCAGACCCAGAAAGACAAATATCAAATGTACTCACTCATAAGTGGCTTTTAGATATAAAGCAAAGAAAAACCAGCCTACAATTCATAATCCCAGAGAACCTAGACAATAATGAGGATCCTAAGAAAGATGTACATGGACCTAAACTACATGGGAAGTAGCAAAAGACAAGATTTCTTGAGTAAATTGGGAGCATGGGGACCATGGGAGATGGGAAAGGAGAGAAAGGGAGGGGAGAAAAATGTATATCTCGATGAAAATAGTAAAGAATATAAGAGGAAAAAATAGAAAAAATAAAATAAATTATTGGTTCGTTGAAAAGATAAATAAGACTGTCATGTCCTTAGCCAAACCAAAAAAAGGAAGACAGAGAAAATCTAGTCTAATAGCATTAGACATGAAATAAAAGGGATATTACCGCAGACACTCCTGAAACCCATTAGGGACTATTTTTGAAAATGATATTGTGATAAATCAGAAGATAAATGATTATATTTCCAGAGTCATATAAGTTACCACAATTGAATCGGGAAGAGTTTCAAATCTCTAACTAGATCAATTATAAGCAATGAGATTGAAGCACCAATAAAAAGGCTTCTGAAAAAGAAAAACCCAAGACTAGACAGATTCAACACTGAGTTCTGTCCAATTTTTAAGGAATTATTGCAAAGGCTCTTCAAACTATGCCATGAAGTAGAAAAGAAAGGAACACTTTAAGGTCGTTCTACACAGTATTATCCGGTCACTAACACTGGGTAAGGACACAACAAACTACAGGCCAATGGTGTTGATGAACAGAGATATGTAAAAACACTTGCAAACTGACTTCAACAACACATTAAAGAACGATCACACACTATTATCAGGTTGAATTTATTCCGGGCATGCAAGAATGTCTCAATTTATGCACATCAATAAAATATTCAAGTTAACACAGCACATAATAGAATGAAGGACAAAATTTACATAATCCCTTCATGGTAAAATACTGGATGAAAGTGGGAATAAAGGATCATAAACAGCATAATAAATGACATGTACAGCAAACCTGCAGTCAACATTATAAATATTGAATGGTAAAAAGCTGAAAATATTGCCCGTAATATTAAATACAAGCAAGGCTGATGAGTATCACCACTTTTATTCAATGTCAGACTTTAAATCATACCCAGAGCAACAAGAAAAGGGGAAGAACTCCAAGGGGCCCAGGGAAGGAAGAAGTCAAATTTATCCCTATTTGTATATCATGCTCCTTTACTGAAAGGATCCTAAACACTGTAATAGAAGATTTTGTATTTAATAAGCATTTTCAGCAAAGGGGAAGAAGACAAATGATGTGGGATTTTCCTCTGTATGCTATTAATATGCTTTATTGCCATTCGTTAATAAAGAAGCTGTTTTTGGCCAATGGCTTAACAGTAAAACCAGGCGGAAAATCGCAACAGAGATGTAGAGAGAGAGTAGGCAGAGTCAGGAAGATGCCATGTAGCTGCCAAAGGAGAAAGACACCACTGGAGTCTGTTGGAATCTTGCCAATAGGCCACAGACTTGTAGTGATGCACAGATTAATAGAGATGAGTTAATTTAAGATGTAAGAGCTATCTAGAAATATGCATAAGCTAATAGGCCAAGCAATGCTTTAATTAATAACTTCTGTGTGATTATTTCGGATCTGGGCAGCTGGGAATGAATGAGCTCTATCCCAGCAGCCTCCACCAACACACAAAGTAAGCATACAAGAAAAATCATGAGTTTTCTATACACCAAAAACAAATTTGATAAAAATAGAAAGAAAGGAAGGAAGAAATTGGGATCCAAGTGTGGACATATGCCTGGAGCCTCAGCATGGGAAATGACAGGTGATGGAAGGAAAATCAAGAGCTCAGCTATACTCCAAGTTTAGAAGTTCAAGACCACCCTGTGCTACATGAGACCCTGTTGAGAGAAAGAGAGAGAGAGAGAGAGAGAGAGAGAGAGAGAGAGAGAGAGAGAGAGAGAGAGAGAGAGGAGAGAGATTAAAAAGAAAGGAAAAGAAGAAAGAAACTAGGAAACTAGCCCATTCAAGACAACTTCCCCTTCCTTAAATGCTTAGGAAGAAACCTAACCAAAGAGATGAAAGACCTCTGTAATGAAATCTATAAAACACTGAAGAAATAAACTGAAAAAGATGTTAGAAGATAGAAATACTTTTTTACTCTGGGATTGGCTGAACTAATACTGAGAAATAGCTATAGTGGTAAACAGATATACAGATTCAGTGTAACCCCCATTAAAATCCTAATGACATTTTTCACAAGGGAAAAAAGAATACTCCCAAGCCTCATCTAGAAGGACAAAGGCCCTGGTTAGCTAAAGGAAGCTTGAACAAGGAAGGAATGCTGTATTATACTACTCAGAAGTTAGAATATTTCCAAAGCCCTCCCCAAGGTTACATAAGCAGAAACCAATGGATGTGGAAGGGGAGACTCTGATGGAGCTGCCTATAAGTTGGGCAGGGAACTCGAGGGACAGTTTTCAAGAGTCATCATCCATGTTAGGGGAGGCTTTTCAAGGAGGTGACTAGCTGCCCCTGGGTTACTCATGTGCCTGGAGTCTTGTAACTTTCATAAATTCTTTGTTTTCTAAGTTTTCGTGAGCTACTTGTGTCTTAGAAGTATCCTTGGGTACCAGTTCTGAGGTAATAGCTGCACAGCAAACAATGTGTAGACCCAGAAGTGAGACAGCTGAACCTTATGGAAATTCTGGGTTTGGGTGTTTTGCAGACTCTCCAAAAGAATTTCAAGGTGGTTGTACCAATTTGCCTTCCCATCAACACCATGTAGGGGTTCCTTTCTCTGCAACTCTCATTACTATTCAAGGTTTTTAATTTCTGGATGGTTGCTACTCTGCCTGGGACGAGACAGGATCTCAAGGTAGTTTTGATTTGCCTTTCTGTGATGACTAAGGAGTCTACACATTTTCTCATGCACTTACTGGCTATCGTACCTCCACACTTGAAAAGCAGTTCATTGCCTGTTCATTGATTGATTCACTAAACTAGACTTGGACAAAATCTCTCTCTTACCCTCCCTTGCCCTCCCCTTCCCTCTCCCACAAAGTCTTCCATCAGTGCCAAGTTATGAAATCGGTCAATTGCTCACCGATGGATGGATGAATAAAGAAAGCATGGCATATGTAGACCCTCCATCCCTGTTTTCAGGAAAATAGATAAAGCCATAAAACTGAAGAACATCAAGCTAACTGAAATACACCAGAATCAGAACAAGTCTCGTGTTTTCTGCTATGCATCATTAGAGAAGAAGGGAGAGAGAGAAAGAGGGAGAGGGAAATTATTAGGAGACAGACAGGGACCAGAAAAAGGGAGGGTAAATGTGGTTGGTGGGAGTAACCGTTATCAAACACATAACACACATATGCGTGGAAATGTTATAACGAAACCACTATTTTGTAATGTTAATGGATACTAATAAAAATTGAAGTTCGAAGAGGATAGTTATCTCCTCTGATATTACACATCTAATAAACAATTGGCCTAGAATTTTGTCCAACAGTTTACTGGCCACAGTAGGACCATGTTGTAGACTGTGTTATATGCTACCAAAATAGACAAAGCTTAATATTTTTCTCAGCAAACTGTTACACCCAGATCCACTAAGTTCCCCACCCCCTGCCCAAACCAACAAGGAGACCAGGTCCCATATGTAAAAGCAAAGAGCCTTTATTTTATACAAGTTTGCAAACTCAGTCTCTCCGTATGTCCAATATATTGGAATAATCAGAGAGCCCCTAGCTCAATTAGAGTTGGGTTTTTATAGTAGTAAAAGGTGGAGGGTTAGGATGAGGGATTTCTAAGATTCAGGACCGCTGATTGGCTGACATTTGTCTAGGGGTGTCCTGGTGAATGTGTACTGGCAGGTGATCCTATCTACAGAGGTTGGAACGTTAGGCATTTCCTTTGGACGGTCTGTTCTTGAGTGGTGCCTGGGTAATCTCAGTTTGTGGTTCTTCCTGCAACCAGGTATTGCCTCAGGATAAACTACTGAGACTCAGGCCTCCATTAAGCTTATCCTGGCTAGGTCCCACACTGGCAGATAATGATGGTGGAAGGTTAGAACTTCCTTTGGGTGGTCTGCTCCTATTAAGCTTAGTATGGTTGGGTCCTACACTAACAACAACTGTTGAGTCGAGTCACCCAGCCTTTAGTGTGGTGCAGGGTGGTGGTTCAAGGCTTTTCTCATGCCTCCTTATTTCTTAACTCTCTCAGAGGAAAGAACGTATTCTAAATAGGGTTCATGGTTGTTCTTACGTTTCCAAGTTCAAACATTTAAACTGTTGTGAAGTCACCACAGTGACCATGGCAAAAAGCCTCCTGAAGCCTTTTCGTGAGTGGCACAAACACTCCAGCCCCATGCGGGTGTCAAGCAAAGCAAGGGACAGAGCTGCATGCTGGCTGGCTGTGAGAAAGACTGAGGGGATCCTGTGCTGCCAGCCTGGTCACTTGTCAAGGACAATAGCTGTTTGGCACTGCGCTAGTATGTGAGGGCTGGGAGAGGCGCCAGCGAAAGCAATCCTTTTTGTAATGCGTGCAGTGCTGTGCTAGGATGGGGCTGAAGTTCACTGCTGCTGATGGTCTGAAAGGTGCCTTTCATCAGCCCCACACCCACAACTCAACGCATCGGAGAATGGACTGCTAGGGAGAGGCAAGGTGGTGTGACGGAAAAAGAGCTGAAATCGGGGCCAGCAAAGCCTAATTTTGATTCCAGTGTTGGGACTCTGATACCTCCTTTAACGTCCGTTCTTCTGTTCAGTCACTGGCCCTGGTACATAGCCTCGGAGCCCACAAGCTCGTATTGAAAGGCAGCTTGTGTTAAAGACATGGTCCAGGTGATGTGGATATCCCATGATACTTATCTTTGCATACTAGGGATGATAATACTCCCGTGGACCTCAGAGTGATGTAACAAGCATGAAACCGAGTTTCTCCTCAGAAGAAGTGGAGCCACCGACCCTAGTTGTGCCCACTTCACGGCCATAGCACGAGAATCATATGAGATGAATGTGATGAACTCAGAATAAAACCTGAATACGTGGAAAAACAGGTATTCTGACCAAGAAGAAGCATATCATTGTGAGATAATGCTTAGAAAAGGGGGTGCGTGTGTGTGTGCGTGTGTGTTGTGTGTGGAAAGAGAGAGAGAGAGAGGCAACATCTAGAAACTAAAGAAATATTGTGTCATTTTTCTCCCCTCTTGTCTGTTTTTACCAAAATTAAGAGTCCTAAAACTAAAAATAGAAGATTAAATAAACACCATTGGAGTTTTGGGGAGAATCAAAGCTAATAACTAAGCCTGTTGCTCCAAGACAAGCTCCTGATTTCTGGTAGTTTTAGGTGTTAGGATTATGAGATTCCTCCCAGTCCTGGGGGTGGGAAGTGTTACTCCTACCAGAAGAGTCAGGACTGAGTTATGCTGTACCTTAAAAGAAAATGTAAGTTCTACGTTCCTGGAGTTAGGAGCTTTTAGATTTGTTTGTTTTCTCAAGAGCCCGGAGAGAGACAATCCAACACGAGCCAATGCTGGAATGTCCTCTGGAGCCGGGGTCACACCCCACCCATTAGCTCATCCTATCTTGGCTCTGTGCCCAGCTGAAAACCGGAGCTCTGTGAGAGAGCGGGAAGAGAAGGGATGTGGCAGCAGCTAGGAGCCCGTTCCGCCCAAAACGTTCCAGGGAAACAAAGAAGTAGAGACAGAATGTCCATGGGCAAAATGATTTTTTCTTTTGATAATTTTTAGCTTTTTTTTTTTTTTTTTTTACGTTTTAAGAATCTTGTGAAGCCAGGTGTGGTGGTGCACGCCTTTAATCCTGGCACTTGGGAGTCAGAGGCAGGTGGATCTCTGTTAGCTCCTGCCCAGCCTGGTCTACAGAGCGAGTTCCAGGACATCCAGGGCTACACAGAGAAACCACATCTTGAAAAACAAGCAATAAACAAACAAACAAAAGAGAAGCTCGTGAGTTGGGGGTGACTTCTCTGTGATGAGCCTCAGAGGAACACAACATGTTATCTGTTCTTCCCAGTTTAATAGCTAGGGTGTCCTCTAGCCAAGGATAATATGGTAAATGCATTCTTTGGAAATAGGAGGTGGAATAGGAACTGGCTTTGTCTGCCCCGTGAATCAACCTGTTATTTCAGGAACATAGCACCCTTCCTCAGAAGGGGTGTGTGACTCATCAGCAGGGGTGTGCCTCCGTGGTAGGGTGCTTGCTAAACACGCACTAGCCCCTGGGTTCAATGACAAGCACTGAACAACAGCAAAATAATACCATTAGGATAGCATCTGATTTAGTAGGAAGTTACATGCTAGGTGAGTTTTGTTTAACATTTTAAGTGTTTATATTACTTTATTCTCCAAAATACAGTATCATATAACAAGTATTTTATTATAAAAATACCCAAACCCCTTTAGTTTAAAACAAATTAAATTATAGCCACTAGACATCTTGGTTCCACATAGAACTAAGCTGTCAGTGGCTCAACCCTCACGGGTCTTGTTCCAGGAGACATTTTGACAGGAACGACAGAACAAAAATGTCAAGGCATTTCTGGGTTTTCTTCAAAAAATAAGAAGGTCCTGCCACTGTGGCCACACGTGGCACACTCCAATTTGTCCCTTACATGGCCATGCGCTCTGAGTGAACACCTTGGTACTTTCAGTAGATCTCACCCGTGAGGATTTGTCAGTCTTTCTATGGAATTCTGAATCTTCCGACCCGGTCGCTCTGAGCAGCTGTTCCTGAGGGACAGGGCTGAGCAGTGAGGTCACACAGAGCTGGGGAGCATCCGAGTCGGTCCCGGGTAAAATAAGATTTAGAGAAATTTGAACTATGTAATGTGGCCTTAAGTAAATCGCTTGTTCTGGGCTTTTATTTTGTTTTTGTTTTTGTTTTTCTTCAACTTGACACAAACTAGAGTCATCTGGAAGGAGGAAAAGTCAAATTGCGAAAATGCCTGCATCTGGTCCACCTACCTGTAGAGAAGTCTGGGGAGGGGTGGCTTTTCTTCATTAATGATTGATGTGGGGGTGGGCAGAGCTCCAGGGGTAGTGCCACCCCTGGCCAGGGGGTTCTGAGTTGTATATGAAAGCAATCTGGGGAGTCATGTAGAGCAAGCCAGTGAGTGGTGTCCCTCCACGGTCCCCGCATCAATTCTTGCCTCCAGATTCCTGCCCTGACTTCTCTCAATGAGTGACCGTGACATGGAGGGGTAAGCTAAACAAACCCCTCTCCCCCGAGTTACTGTTGGCCATATTATCACAGTGCTAAAAAATAAACAGAGACATCGTTTAACTACATCAAGTCGTCAATTAATAACTGCAGTAAAAGTTGCATTTGATTCTTGGTAAGGTAGTCTGCCCTCCAAATATTGCTATACTCTTAAGTAATAGCTTAGTGGTTGCCCCTGATTTGTTACTGACTTTCTGAGATGTTTAGTAACACTGTTCCTTAGGGGCTCATGTGTTTAGCCCTCTAAGGAAGGACTCTGCTCTGTCCTGACCACTTCACTCAGTGTTCCTCCAGCCCAGGAGTTAGTCGCCTAGACCACTTTCCCGGCTCTTGGGTTGCTCTTTAATTCTGAGTGTTTAGCTGCTATGTCTCCCTGCAAAGGTGGGCAAGGGAAAGTGACAGGGATCCTGGAGAGTGGAGCAGATGTAAACAGAAATGAGACAGAAGGATATTCAGGAGAATATCATGTATCCATCCAACCACTCTGTGGGGATTCTTAGGTGCGATGGAGTGGTGGGCTTAGGGCTTCCTCTCTGTAGGAAGACTGCTAAATTCATTTCTTACAACTGCTCTGTCTTCACCCTTTAACGTTGAAATTAAATTATATTTCCCGTAAAGTACCATGAACAAATACACTAAATACGACCTGTAACCATCAACCAGCAGATGCTGCGACGTGGACTACAGTACTCTCTCACATTCGAATGGCTGCTCTTTACAGCCATGTTTGATCTGACACAAAATACAATAGACGATTCCTGGAATGATCACGGGGGGCTCAGTCTCTTTCTGGATCATTTCAACGGAAAAACGGATTTTGTTGACCCACTGGCCCGTGTGTACGCAACGCGGGGTTGCTTCTGGCTTTCGCTTTGTCCCTGCTCGAGTCTTCGGCGGCCCCGTGGCTTTGATGCTTCTGCTCTTCCCGGTTTGCGGTGCGCTGTCATCAGCAGTACTGTTTCCTGTTTTGTCATGGTCCAGCTGCTTGTCTGGCACCTCTAGCTCCTTCCTCTTCCTCCGCGGAGGATGTCGACATTTCCAGTACAGACAGGCGATGCCAGCAGCTCCTCTGGATGTAGCCTTTCCTTTATTTAACCCCGCTTTGAAGCTTCATGAGTTTCCGGTAACGACTGTGTCTCTGCTTTGGCTATTTTAGTAATCATGTGGCTTTTGATTTTGATCTGGATCCACGTCTTCTAGCCCTCAAACAAGCAGTTTGGGGTTTTGCTGGAAGGTAATTAGAATTTGTTTACAAGACTACCTACCAGCTCCCAATTTAGATGCCCTAAGATTTCTGAAGGGGTGTGTGGCCTTCCCAGATTGTCTGCCTCTTGTTTATGACTAAGCTGTGTTATTAGGCAGGGAAGGGCTGTTTTGTTGGTGAGCTAATCCTGCTCCTTATAATTCTAAATACTTACTGCTGAGTCAGGAGAAGTGGGAAGAATTAAAGTCGACCTCAAACCAAGACTCAGCTGCATGACATGATAGCACTGTGTCAACCAGAAGACTCTCTCTCGCTCCCCCCTCTCTCTCTCTCTCTCTCTCTCTCTCTCTCTCTCTCTCTCTCTCACACACACACACACACACACACACACGTATACCACCCGAAACACATGACTATTTCGTCATAGTCATCTGACATCTTTCCTGCAAGAAGTCACAAATACAAAATAGATATGAACAAAAATAACTCAGTTGTCATAACAGGCGAGGAGTGACTGCTGTCTTCTCATTTGCCATCTCCCCAACTCCCCTTTCTACTCGCCCCCCCCCACTTCTTGTCCTTCTTTCTGTCATCATTGTTCATATGGATAGCAGAAAAAAAAAAAACTCCCAATTATTTCTCTGGCGGTGCTCAATAATTGGGCCCAGCATTGTTTGTTAAGCGAATCTTCCCTGAGCAACTTTTGCGCCTCTGGGTCTCACAGAAGAGACCAGCCAGGTCCCCGCCACTCAGAACCTTCTGTTTGGGTGGTGGCCATTTTTTTTTTCTTTTAATCCTCTAGTAGTGGAAATTCTCTCTCTCTCTCTCTCTCTCTCTCTCTCTCTCTCTCTCTCTCCCTCTCTCTCTCTCTCTTTCTCTCTCTCTCTTTAAAGGAAATCTCAGTGTGTTTCAAGATTCCTTCAGGAAGAACCTGAGGCTGGAGGAGACTGGGCTTAGCCTGTACTCCATCCACAGGTTTCCTAAGAAGCCACATGTTATACAGAAGCCACTTCCTTCCTGTTTCTGTTGCTCAGAACTCCCGGCCAAATACACCAGGTCTGAGTAAGTCTGTCATCTTCCCACCACGTGGTGACTTTCACTTCATTTCTTCTTTTCGTGAGATGAGAAGGTTCCTCTTCCCTGACAATGTTTCTCCCTCCACCAGTCAGGGACAAGCCTACTTCCGGCTCTCATCTTGCTCTGATTTCTCCTCGGAAAGACTTTTATTGGCTCTGAAGTGTCACTATTTAGACTGCCCGGAAATCCTGGAAATCCACCCTTTAAAAGCCACCATAAAAGGGCTGGGAGCCTGACTCTGTCCGTGAAGTACTTCCACACAAGCGTCAAGAGCTAAGTGTAATCCCAGGGCTGGGCTGGAACAGAAGGATCCTTGAAGCTTCCTAGACAGCTAGTCTAGCTGAGTCAGTGAGCTCCAGGGTCAGCAAGAAGCCCTTTCCTAAGAAATAAGGTGAAAAGTGATTGATGATGGAGAAAGGTATCCAGTATTAAACTCTGAACTCCATACATGCAAACCCATGCATACACATGTACCTGAGCACATGCACGCAAGCATGCGCGCACGTGCACACACACATACACACATACACTAACACACCACAGCCAACATGAAGTTCATAAAGTAATCTACATTTAGTATTTTCTGTTCTTTTGATCTTATAAGAGATGTATCAAAAAACCACATCTTTCATCCATTCGTTTTTTGTGTGATTATGTTTTGGATATGACATACACACATAAAGCGCTTTCCAAGTCTGTAGAACGTAATTTGCCAGTTGATAAAGCGCTTGGAATCCTGTGGTCTGTCCATAGCCACCTTCCCCTTCAAATCCAGTTTGTTTGTAGTGAAATTATGAGTAGACGTGCCTGGGTTTTGTTTATAGACGGCTATATTCCTAAAGAAGTATTTTCTATCACTGCTCTTGTTTTCGGCTAACAGAAATCAGGAAAATAAAGATTACAGGGCTATAAAAGTGAATGCTCACAAAGCTTATCATTTTTAAAAGTTCCGTTTCAGGGGCTCTTCACTTTTCCTAAGATGACTTCGCTTAGACGCGGCCGAGGCCACGCAGAACCCTTCCTGTAAACAACTGTCGGGGGCCGTGGTAGCCGCTAGTGAGCACAGTCTGGGCAGTTTCTGGCGTTTGGTGTGGATAAAATAATCAAAAGCTAATTTGAGCACAGCGAAAATGAATAAAAATTCTTGCCACTGAAAGAACTCGGAAAACCTCGGGGTCAGGCAGAGTACTTCCGTGCAGTGGGCTCTATCCTATGCCAGGCTCCTCTCACCCACACGCCGCATCCTCTATCTGGGTGTGAGGAGGGAGGAACTGGAGGACAGCAGCTCAGAGACTGCCTGGGTTTGCGTCCTGTCTGTCCCGCTTTCTCAACCGCCACAAGAGCGGAATAACAGCATTCACCTCATAGAGTTGCGGAGGGGTTTAGGTGAGAGTTTCCGCTTAGCACGCTTGTAGTAAATAAAGCCTGTGGTGATGAGGCTGACCCTGGGTCTCCAGGGAACAGCCAGGCCGGAAGTATGGAGAGACTCTGAAGGTAGACAGAAGTCTGAAATCTGAAATAGGAAACCTGTTTCAGAAGACCATCAAGAATTAACAGGGCAAGTTGCAGAGACTGTTAAAGAGGATCCGTGGCAGCCACTGGGATGATGGCTCAGTCAGTAAAGGACCTGTTGCATAGGTATGAGGACCTGAGTTCAGATCTGCAGAAGCCACATGGAAAAGCCAGGCACAGAAGTGCGCCTGTATTCCTAGCACTGGGGAGGCAGAGAGGAGGACGAATTGGCAAAGCTTCCAGTTCAGTGAGTGACCCAGTCTGAATAAATAAAAGTGGAGAGTGACTGAACATACACAACACACACACACACACACACAAGCATGTGCACACACATGCATACACGCACAGATGTTCACAGACACATGGACACATGCACGTACACATGTGTGCACACACGCGCACGCACACACATATGAGTGCATGCGTGCTCACACACGGGGCAATGTGAAATCAGCAAGAGAAAGGATGCCCTCTTTCTCTTGTTGCAGCAAATGAAGACATCTCTTGGTTTGGACCCAGTTAGACAAGAGTCTGACCTAACGAGGACAGAGGATGAGCCTGACCACCCATGGTTAAGGTGAACTGCAGCAAAGCCCTTTGGTCTTCCTGTTTGTGGGATGTTTGCAGTATTCCTGCGCGGGAGCGTCATAGTTTTCTCTTCTAATTTTTGTATAATATAAGGGAAAACATCACCCACTCTCTTAATCCTCTACAAAGCCAAGGGCATACATAATTAAACACACAGACAGATGAAGGATGACAGGAATAACAAGTTTAATTCCAAATTACAACGTAAAGGTAATAGATTTCCTTCTGTCTTAATTAAGATTTCCATTGCTATGAAGGGACACCATGACCACAGCAACTCTTATCAAGGAAAACATTTAATTGGGACTGGCTTACAGTTTCAGAGGTTCAGTACATTATCTTCTTGGGGGAAGCACAGCAGCATGCAAGCAGGCAGGGTGCTGGAGAAGGAGCTGAGAGTTCTACATCCTGATCTACAGAACATAGAAGAGAATACCACACTTGTTGAAATAGGAGCAGCGGGGCTGCGTCCCCAACACCCCGGCCGCTTGGCTAGCTCACGCCCAAAATAACAGCACACAAACTGTATTCATTTAAGAACTGCTTGGCCCATGAACTCTAACCCTTACAGGCTAATTCTCGCACCTGGACTAGCCCATTTCTAATGATGTGTGTAAGCACCCCAAGGTGCGCTTACTGGGAAGATTCTAGCCTAAGTCCATCGTGGGTTGCAGCTGCCTGGGAGAGCAGAACATGGCGGCTGTCCGGTCCCTCTGGAAGCAGCGCAGAGTCTGACCTCACTTCCTCTTCCGCCCAGCATCCTATTCTGTTTATTCCGCCCACCTATCTTTTAACCTATCAGGGCCATCAGTTTCTTTATTGCTCAGCCAATGAAATCAACAGATTGATATGACACTCCCACATCACACACTGGGTGTAGCTTGAGCTTATGAGACCTCAAATCCCACCCCCACAGTGACACACATTCTCTTGTAAGGCCACACCTACTCCAACAAGGCCATGCCTCCTAGAAGTGCCATTCCCTAGGGGCCAAGCATTCAAACACAGGAGTCTATGGGTGGGGTCATAGCTATGCAAACCACCACTCCTTCTAGACATGCTAAATAAACCGTACAATATACTGCTGTGGCATGATCTCTCTATCTGACAAGAGTTATTGGATAATGTTAGAATCAAAAACTAGTGCTTTAGGGTCACTTGTCAAAGGTTTACCATGCAGATGGGAAGGACTGTGCTGGCCTGTTGCTGTACGCATAGTCTGTGCCACCCAGCCAGTGCAAACTGGTTTCTTCAACCGCCATGATGGACAACCAACAGGTATCTGTATACTCACAAAGCCATGGCTTCCGAGACCTGAAGGGCTCACAGAGGCAATGGAGGTCAGTGCCCTAGGCTTTCCTTATGACCCTAGTTAATGCCCTAAGCAGACTTGGACATTTTAAGTTATTCTCAAATCTTGGTACTAAAGAGGTTCTTCAGTCACATACACCCAGGCTTCCTGAATCCCCTTCTGTTCTAAAAATGTACTCACCACCAATCAGTTTCTGACCAAACCCAAGGCCCGTTCCATGAGATGGAATCCATTCTTGGCACTGTTAACAGGGCCAAGAAGCCTTGGCTAAGTAGGTCATGGGCCCTCTGGGAGACTCTAATACTGTTACCCTGCAAATGGACTGGCTATTAAAATGATGCGCAATGGCTTACTGCTGTGCCTGCAGATCAGAGCATCTCACAAGGTCCATCAGAGAAGCTTCTTCTTGTAGTCAACGGCAATCGACAGAGACCTACAACAGGTCAATGAGAAAAGAGTGAGAGATGGTGGCAGGCTCAGTCCCAAATGGGAGGTCTATGCCATACCCCTCCCCACAAGGATCATGGGGTGCGTGGATTGTGAGAGCCGGAGGTAGCGTGACTTCAAGGAAAGAGTATTTTCCAAACACAAAAGAACAGCTACACACATGAATGTAACAGACAAAATCCCATCACTAGCTGGAGAGCTATTAACTTCTGGGAAAGGGAGGGTGAACTTCCTTTAGTGACATGACTCCAGGTAGGTGACCCTTTAGTGACATGGCTCCAGGTAGGTGACTTCCAGGGCAGGACTCTCTCCCAAGATAGTCGAGCAACACAAACTGAACTCAGTGTGGACAGGGGATGGGGAGATACCTCAAAAGTTGAGTGAGTAGGGAGGTTAGGGTAGAGAGGATTGATATGGGATAAGTTGGGGATCAATATAACAAAAATACACAGTATAAAATTCTCAAAGAATTTAAAAAATACTACTTTTTAAAAAGGAATATACTCATCCTAGCAATATCAATTTTCTGCAGCATAAAATAGAAATTGAGAGAACACAGTGATTTATTCAAGGTGGATGACAGGAATAAGCCTTCAAAGTCAGTAACGTCAGTAAGGCATTTAACGAACAGAACTAACCTTTGACTTGCTAAAATATTTTCTGATTTCTGACCAGTTCTTTACCATTTGGGGTAGGCAAATATTAAAATAAGAGAAATGACGATGTGCCTTTGTTCATCATGGGCTCACGGGGAGGTCATAGAGCATCCTCAGAGGGTTGCTATGGAGGCAGCCAGCAATGAGCTCCGCTCATCAATTGGGCTGACACCGTTGTGATAGATACAACAGCAGCAATTAGGAGACAACCAGGTGTAGGAATTGTGGACCACAGAAAAGTAGAAGACCCACAACACCGTTTGCCCATCTAAAGTCACAAGGGCCCGAAGGGGAAGTCTGATTTTTCAACCCACAGAAAGTATTTCCGGACATCAGCTGAAGGAGCTCCACACACTGTTTCTCCATGCACCGTATCCTCCACAATGATCCCAGGGAGAGCAATTTACCTGCACGTTACAGCCAGGGCACAAGGGAAGGTAGTTATTTTGGAAAGTAGCTGAGTTTTAGAATACCTATGAAAAGTTGTGTTCCACCCTTGTGGGGATTTTTTCGGAGGTATCTCTTCATCATCGAATGTCTACCAATTATCAGAGTAGGGAAAGGGTTAAAGAATTAGCCACCGAGGTTTCGTTTCAAAGGACAATGATCTTATCGTCTGTCCTCTTCTATATTCTGGGCAGGATTTTTGCTTCCCCACCCCCTGTTTCCTGCTTGGTATTGGTCTAAGCATGGAGGAAAACTATCACTCAAGTTCTATAACAATAAACTGCAAGCTAAGGCTTTTCTCTGCTTTGTTTAATTTTCCTGAAATGCCCCATTTCCAGAAATGATTTATTGGTGACCAGGCATGTTTTTCATCTTGCTCAACACTCCCCTAGGGACATAGTTAAAAATGCAACTTAACGCTAATTCTCCTGAGCGGGGGGGAAGTGGCCGGCTGTGGCAAGGAAACCAAAGCTCGGATTTGAGCAACTGTGGGCTGTTGACTTTCTGCTTGCCTCTCATAAAGGGAACTTTCCAAACGGCACAGCCATTCCGCAAACTCCGTTTCATGTAAGCCTGGCTGGCTTCATGCTTGCTGTTCTTCAGGCCACGGTGATCCTAGCCAGCAGTGTCTTTGTGTCATGATGCAGAAAGTTGGCAAGCACACATGGGCATAACGCTGAAGGGCAACTTCTCAGTGGGGGGAGGGATCGGAGAGAGGATCAGCGCCCTGCGTGGCGATGTGACCGCTGCTCTCTGACATTGGCTTGTTGCCATATGGGTCACTCATGGCTGTTGTCTTTCTGGTAGTGAATACAGCCTATTATTTGCAGGAAAAATTGAAATTTCTTTTGGTGGTAAACAAAATAGAAGCCCTTGCCTTCTTTGCTGTGTTTTAAACACTTTTGGAGGCATTCTCCTGTGATTAGGAAAATGACCGTTTCTCAAGATGAAACTGCTTTGCTGATGAAAAGGTTCAACGACCAATCCACTATTAGGGTATGGTGCTGAAGATTTTACGAGTTTAAACACAGCCAATGCTCTTGATTGCTTGTTGTACAAAGTGTCCTCCTTTCTTTGTTTCCTTTCCTCCCACCCACGCATGAGCCTAAAAAAGGCTGGTGACAGTTCCAAGGAGTAGCCTAATTAGTCTACATAACATCATCTCCCCCCCCCCCGTCAGTAATAGACTCAAGAATAGTCATGTGGTTCAATTACAGTGAATAAAGGTGTGTGTGTTTACTGGAAGATACTATCATTTCTCCCTTGCCTTCAGAAAAATCATGGGAATTCCTATTTTGCTTTCAAAGCTGTTGAGAGGGCATAAAGAAGCATATATTCCTAATTGTTCTTCTAGTCCATCCATGTCCACGGGACCTCTAGTAATTCCCTCATGTGCACAGGGGAGACACCTGCAGTCCTACTCGTACAGAGTACAGAGGCAGAGGCAAAAGGATCAATAAGCCCAAGAGTTTCAGTTACGCTGTGACCCCCAAATAAAACATTTAAAATAACCTTGCATGTTCATTAAAAAGTCATACTCAAAGCTTCCAAAGCTTGTTATGACCTATAGAAATGGTCCCTGAAAATAAAGTGTCTCACTCAGAATGTGCGCAATAGGCATAAACACTCAAAATATTGATGGAATATCTCTTTCCCGTCTGTGGTACATCCTGCCATTTTCTCTTTTGTTCTTTAAAAAAAAAATGTTTACCTATTTAAAAACTGATTGGGATCACCAAAAAGTACCTCTGACAGGAACGTGACAAGCTTATGGGTCTTATGAAACTGCATAAAGGGCACCAGCCCAGACCGGAAGGGCTTCTGTCTGTGAGATGTGTTTGCTTTTCCCAGAAAAGAAGAAGCAAAAGAAGAAGTGAGAATATTTGAATGTTAACACCTGAAGTGGCCATAGCAATTTTCAAAAAAAATTTATTTTGGTGTTTTGAAGTATGTGTGTGTGTTTGGTTGCATGTGTGCGTGTGTGTGTGTGTTTCATGGGTGGGAGAATCTGAACTCAGATCCTCCTGATTGAACAGCAAGCACTCTTCACCACTAAGACATCTCTCCATCCCCACAGTGAGTTTTTAAAAGAAGTTGTCATGTTGATGTAGGCAACTGGACACTCACACGCAGTTGTAAGAAGCCTCATGCCACTATGTCTCTTTACGAAGTGACGAAGGCGTCCGAGGAGCACCACTATGACTTTGAAAAGACCTGGGTGTTTCAGAGACAATGTACTGACTGCACTATCAAGTTTAACCTTTGGAAGCTGCTGAATACCTGCACAGCAACCAGTTAGTGATGACATTGCTTCCTTGAGAGCTAGAAATAGATTATCTATAAACAGCACTTTTATACTATTGGACTGTGGTCAAATGTGTTGGCTTTCTTGTTGATAAGCAGTCGTTATCAGCTGTGACCATGCTTACAGCCTGCGTTGCACAAAGTCCACACGTAAATTCTGTAGACTGTTGAAGGATCACATGACATATGGAATAGTTCCCATATAGACTGTGAAGTGCATACTACTATTTCACATTTTTTAAAACATGAAACTCTCTCTTATCAAAGAAGTCACTCGAAAATTTTAGGCCTTAGATAAAAGTTTAAATTTCTGTGGATGGTAACAAGACCAAGAGTTCCTTTCTTCAGGTCTGATGCATGTGTGTGCATGCATATACATGCTCACATACAGGAGTTTGGCATAGTACTTTACAGTTTGCAGAAGGTTTTCTAGAAGTTGTCAAATGGTCTAAACTGCCAATAAAATTTATATGTGGATGCTTTGTGTGATACAGACTGATATTTAACCTAATTTCAACACAATATTGCCCAACTATTTTCATAAATCCTTTTCCTTTTCTTTCTTTTTCTTTCTTTCTTTCCTTCTTCCCTTTTCTCTCTTCTTTCTTTCTCTTTTGTTCATTTTTCTTTTGGTTTATCGAGACAGGGTTTCTGTATGTTGCTTTGGAACTTGTCCTGGAACAAGCTCTTATAGACCAGGCTGGCTTCGAACTCACAGAAATCTGCCTGCCTCTGCCTCCCAAGTGCTGGGACCAAAGGCATGTGCCACTATCACCCGGCTCTCTCTGTTATTTCTTGAGATAGTACTATGGATTTGGACCAGTTATTTAGCTTCCTAAGTGTTAACTTCCTCACCTATAAAATGGGGTTAATAGTCACCTGACCAGGATATTGTAACATTGAGTTTATTTCTTCTCATTGAACTTAATTTAATGATTCACTAAATGACCTATGACCACTGAAAACACAACGTTAATCTACAGCAGACATTCTGCTATTGAGAACCCTGGGCCAGGCATAGTGGCTCACACCTAAAATGTCACAACCTGTGAGACAAAGCAGGATTCTGAGTCTGAAGCCAGAGTTGGCTCATAGCATAGCTAGCTTAGGCTATACAGGAAGACCATGTCTCAAGAAATACATAGGCAGGCTGAGGGTGTGGCTCTGTGGATAAATCACTTGTTGCAGGTGGGAGGGCTAGATTTTGGACACCCAGCACATAGAGTTCAGGCAGAGACCCTCAGGGCAAGTTGGTTGGCTGAACTCGCTAGAATGGGAAAGTCTTAGATTCAAGGAGAAACATTCCTCACTGAAATAAAGTGAAAAGCAATTCAGGAAGACTCCCAATGTCAACACCGACCTCTGCATGCATATACGTTCACACATGTACATGTGCATACCCATTCACACTCTCACGCATGTGCCCATATGTACATGAGCACACATATACACACAAAACACACACATGCACACATCCCCATTCTCACACATGTCCATATATAAGTGAACACACACATACATGCATGCACACACACCCATGCACACATGTGTGCATCCATATATACATGACCATGCTTGCACAAACACATGCACACATGCCCATATATAGATGAGCGTGCATATACATACACCACAATACACATATGCACTCACACCCACACTCTCACATATGTGTGCCCATATGTGCATGAGCACACGTTTACACGCACAAATCTCACACATGTTCCCATATATGTGAGCACACATACACACATGCGTGCCCATATATACATGAGCACACATATACACCACAGAAACACACATGTACACACGCACACACGCTCTCACATGTGTCCATATATGTGAGCATTCATATACACATGCATGTACCACACACATATGCAAGGAAACATTATAGAAAGAATCATGGACACATGACCTGTGATAAGCATGGGTTTGTCACAGTGATGGTCCCTCCCGATGACCCAGTTAGTGCTCACTGATGACCTTGATGCTCTTGTCACAGGTTCCGCACCATGAGTCATGCCTTCTCTGTTCTCGGCTTCTCACCAGAACCCACATGTCCACCAGGGACCTAGTCATAGGTCATGAGACAAAAGATATGGAATAATACTGTGAAAGAAACACATTTTAAACCATATGTGTGTGTGTGTGTGTGTGTGTAGGTAAGAGCTCTTGTTTCTGTCCTGTCCAGAAACTTCCTTTAAAATAAACACACTGAAAAATAATGAGAGGAAATTCACAAAATCAGTGGAGGATGTCAGGAAGCTTGGGACATGAGGTTGTCTTCATTTCCGCCAGTGGTTTCCTAGTTAATCGCATGTATTTATAACTTTGTGCTTCCTGTGTAATGCCTTTACCACTCACTTTAAGGGGCTCACAGTTTCACTGTTGCTTTTAGCCTTAAAATCCAGTTTGTGAAATGAAAAGAATCGTTGTCAGGAAAGGGAACCACTTTAAAGCTTTCCGTTGCTTTTCCCCCAGCAGCGCTGATGATGTCCGATGCTGCGTTCCTGTGATCTGAAAGGGGACTCACCGCGTTTCCTTCCCCTCCTTCCTCCATAGACTCTCCGGTGCTCCAGCCACACCCCACTCCTCGTCTGAGGGGACGTAAAGCTAATGCACCTTACAGAAGCAAGAGCAACTTGGGATTTTCCCCTTAAATTTTGATCATTGCTTCTTTTCCAGAAGAAGAATTTTAAACAAAGAAACAAATCGATTAATGCCCAACACAGAAAATGTGTTCCCTTTCTTTAAGAATTGAGGCTATACAGTATGCTAGACTTTGTTGACTTCCCATGGGAAGCCATATCCTCTCTGAGGAGTGGATGGGGCTTGGGGTGAGGGGAAGGCCAAGAGAACGGAGGAGGGAGTGAGTGGGAACTGGGATTGATATGTAAAATGAGAAAGGATAGTTTTTTAAAAAAAATAAATTTTAAAAAATTATTGAGTAAAAGACAAAAGATTTACATGACCTGAAGAGAAATAGGTGGTGGTGCACACCTTTAATCCTGGGACTGGGGAGGCAGAGGCAGATGGATCTCTGTGAGTTCAAGGCCAGCCTGATCTACAGAGCTAGTTCCAGCACAGAGAAACCCTGTCTCAAAAATAAATAAATAAATAAATGAGGCTCTAACAATGCTCAGCATTGCCCAATGTCTTAATGCATTCAATGCGTTTTCATGTGGAATGAGGGTCTTCAGGGAATTCCCACAGGCACAGGTACACCAAGGTACACATGCGTACTGCCTGAAGCATTTCCTGCCTCTACAAGATGGAGACCTGCAGCCTTAGCCCTTACTGTACAGCACACTCCCCTTCCTAGGTTGAAGCATTTCATCTGCAAACAAATTTCTACAATTCCCGTTTGGCTAACAGCCAGAATAAGTAGGAAAATTCATCTTCAGTCCCTGCTCCGCTGATCAGATGTGTCAGGTTGAGTATGGGTGCTTTTATCACCATCTTCGACTTAACTCATATCTTTGCCTCAAAGATTAAAGTGCAGTCCATCTTTCATGAGTTTATGATCAGAATCAAACCACTAAACGATCACAATCTAGCTCCATCTAGAAGCTTCCATCGAAAGGCCAGGAAGTAGCTCCCTATCAAGGGTGAGCAGCCTCCCTTCACTTCTTAGAGAAAGCCCTAGGTAGGCATTGATGGCAGACACATGTTGTTTCCATTTGCACAGCATCCCTCCCGCCGGGAAAACCGCCACTTCCTCTTCTGCCTGTCACCGCTCCTCCAGCCGCACTGGTAGCATGCACACAGGTCTGGCCAAGCCTGAGATTCTTTGCGTTAAAATGCTGGTGTGGGGATGGGCTTTCTTTTTCTGTGGACACAGAAGAGGTCACATCTCAGAGCAAACTGCTGCCATTGTCATACGTGGAGCATCCGAGGACAGGAGACTGATATAGAAAGCCAAAGAATGAGAAAGACAGAGGAGGGGGAGGCGGGAAGTGGGGAGTCGGATGGGGGGGGACAGGAAGGAGGAGGAGAGCAAGAGGGGGAGGGGAGGAATGCATAAAGGAGAAGTGGAGGGTAACAGACTATTGAGGAAGAGAAGCTGGAGCAGCAGGAGGAAGACCAACTCAATGTAACCTCAACGGAGCCATGATTGAATACAGCTGATTTCTGGGCTTCCAAGAGACTGGTGTCAAAGGCCTAAACTACAACAATTCAGTTTAATGACCTCAGCTGAGGTCATTATTTTCAGTTTTAGAATCAGGCAACACTTCATTCCATAAAACAGAGTAAGTGTTCCCTGGGGCTGAGCAGATGAGGTCGGTGTTGTGGACAGAGGAAAGTTAAATACAACAGAAACAAAGGGGCAGAAAAGGAATGAATTTCAGTTATTTTCATTGTAAAGAACAATCGGAGACAGAACAATAGGCAGGGGCTGCTTAGTTCAGATGGGGCTACTTCAGGGTACCATCCGAGAGAAGGAAGGCAGACAGAAGCTATCACGCTGTTGACTGTTGAAATTGGAATATTAGGGAAGTTTGGCTGTTTCCTCCGTTCTGTCCTGATGTCTCAGGAGGCTGGGTAGGTAGCTTGGGTTCAGCCAGACAATGAGAATGTTTAGCCTGAACAACTCCATTTTCATCTTTAGCAGGATCTAGCAGCACTTGTTGGAAGAGCTCAGCAGGAAACAAACTCTTGTAACTGAGGGAACACTTGAGGCACACAGTTCTGTTTTGGGTTTTTTTTTCTTTTTGAGATCTGAAAGCCAGGTGGCTGGTAAGTGTCTGTCATTTTAATAGAGACAGAGGCCATTTAGTTTATACTTCCTGTTATAATTTGTCCTTCTCGGATCTTGGCTAGTGTTGATGGCTAACTGTGGCTTTGTGAGTTCGGCAGCAACAAGCACCTAGATTCTCCCCCAAGGTTGCAGCTGCCTGGTCAATGTATAGCATAAGTGGGAATCGGGCCTTGCTTTTTCTAGAGCTATCAGGTCTCCTGATTAAAAAAAAAAAAAAGGCAAATTCCCAGTCAGATTTGCCTTGATAACAGGCTTTGTATGAAAGGGAAAACAGGTTTCAGGTGTAACTACTACTATTCTTTTATTTAGAGGAATTTGCTTTGCAATGACTACTCTCAGTAATAACCACCTGTGTCTCACGGTAAATGACTGCATTTAAAAAGAAGGTTTTAAGTTTGTGTAACCTCTCAGGATCTGAGAGAGTGTTCTAAGGTGTGTAGAGCTTTTGGCAGAGGTTTTTGTCCTGCCTGGTCCTGCAGCCGTTCAGTCCCAAAGAAACACACAGAGGTCTACATTAATTGTGAACTGATTGGCCTATTAGCTCGGGCTTCTTATTAACTCTTATAACTTATATTAGCTCATACTTCTTGTCTGTGTTAGCCACATGGCTTGGTACCCTTTTCGGCAAGTCATTTACATCTTGCTTGCTCTGTGTCTGGGTGACACCTACAGACTGACTCTTTCCTCTTCCCAGAATTCTCCTGTTCTCATCACCCCACCTCTACTTCCTGCCTGGTCGCCCTGCCTATAATTACTGCCTGGCTACTGGTCACTTGGCATTTATTTAAAATACAAGTGACAGTGTGCAGACCGTTGTCCCACAGCATAAAGCTCTGAGGATGTGAAAGCTTAAGTAAGTCCTGAGGGCCTAAAAACTATTTTAAGTTATGTAAATGCAAGTTGTAAAGGCATGAGAAAGTGATTTAAGGTTGATGAAAAAGGAATGTTCCAGATTTCTTTCACCAGCTATGCTATTATTATACTAAGATTTCAAAGGTTTGGAGTTTTAACGTTGATCAATGGAGTTCTGAAAAGCTCATAAGGCACTGACTACTCGTTTTTTTTTTTTGTTTGTTTGCTTGTTTTTCTTAAAAAAAGATTTATTTATTTACTATGTATACAGTGTTCTGCCTGCATGTATACCTGCAGACCAGAAGAGGGAGCCAGATCTCATTATAGATGGTTTGTGAACTATGTGGTTGCTGGGAATTGAACTCAGGACCTCTAAAAAGATAGCCAGTGCTCTTATCCTCTGGGCCGTCTCTCTAGCCCAACACTGACTACTCTTATCAGTCACAAGTTTAAGATTTTAAATTTCCTTTGGTTGTCTAAACATAAAGGTGCTTCTCATATTGCTGAAAACATCTTTGTCCAATCTATATGTCCAGTCTCGTAGACAGAGAAGACAGACATCTCTGTCCAATTTTCCCAGTTCTGTAGACAGAGAGAAGAGTATTCATGCTTTTTCAACCCAAAGCCCTAGCTTTGGCTCTGACTCAAAGGCGTGAGTCTACTCCAGCTGTTTATAGACACCTGTTAGCTGCAATGAGGATTTCTACAACAAGGATTTCAGTACAGATTGCAGACAGTGGTAATACTCATATATCTAAAACTTTGATCACTTTTGTAAACTAAAAAATGCATGTAAGCTTCAGGGAGTCAAGGGAATCATAAGACTTGGGTCCACATCTCACAGTTCAAATGGACTCAGAATAAGTACTCCTGTCAATCAACAGCCTAAGTTTCCTCACCTGCCTATTCCTGAGGGCAGGATCTACCCCCCCCCCCCAATCTGGAGTCTACTCTCCTCCCCCAACTAGCATGGGTCTGGAAGTTCTCAACGTAAAATTTCCTTTAAGATCCTAAACTTTAGCTTAGGTCTCTAGTCTACATCTGTCCCAGCAGGCAGACACCATCCAGCTGCAGACTACAAACTGCCCATAAAATGGTTTACACCATGCCAGCCCAAGGTTGTTCTACAGAACTGGAAAGCCATGGACTTGCTGAAAGCTGGTATAAAAAGGTCACTCAATGTGAGTCCCTGTCTCTTCAACTGGGTCAGTGAACCAGATGCTGCAGATGTATGCCTCATCTCCCTAATCCCCTCCTGGACCTTGGCCAGCACTCCAGCCTTCCTGGACTCTAAGGACAATATCTTAACTTCAGCAGGAAGTAGTTACGGAAGAGATCACATTGCCCCTTGTCATCAACAAAGACTGAAATGTTAGGCCCAAAGGGAGCTCCCTAACAAAGGGGGACAAAATAGCTACCTGCAGTACCTAGTCACATTTCCAAAGGCCAGGATTTGACTCAGGATACAACTCAAGGGGAAATGTGAGGGCTAAAGTTTGCTTTAAGTTTAAATCTCTGTGCTTAAGAGATCTATAAAACAAAAATCCCTCTAACTTGTAAGCCCTACTTGCCCAGAAGAAAGGTAAGTTCCTAGAATGCTGAGGGATGTTCATGTAGCATAGCAAACTCTGTGTTTTAGCTTCTGTTGGTTGACTCCTTAGTTAATTGCTGAGTGAAAACCTCAGTTATACCATGTAAACACCATTAATCAAGGTGATGGTGAAGTCAGTCACATGGTACTTATCCTCTCTAACCTTAGTAAAGATGGCTGCCAGCCATGTGTTTGCCTCCATTATGATTGGGGTTATCAGCTAAGATCAGGTGGAAAGCCATGTATTGCTTACATGCCAAGATGGTGCCACACTACATAGTTCTTTTAAGATTACCGGTGTATAGATTTTTTACTATCAACCCCTTAGGTTACAAATTTTAAGTTAACTTTTTGTTGTAGTTTTTTAACTATACCTAATAAACTTATAAATCTTGAGTCACAGAAAGCTTACATAATAGTCCTACAAACCTTGAGATAAGGTTTCTATTTTAGCAAAAGTTTTAGGCTATTATGTGAAATCAATAGCCTAAAGTCAAAGCTGTTTTGTTTTGCTTCCATTTCTGTCACAAAATCAAGGAGATCACTTGATATGGAACAGACAGGAAACTTTAAATAAGCATGTTTGGGCCTAGAGAGGGCAGAACCATAACCCAACTACAGAGCCAGTTTTTCAATAAAGCAGAACAGTGCAAAGTAATTTTAATATTATCCACACCCAAAGATATTTGAATTCCTGCTAAACTGAATTCCTGCTCAACAGAAAACTCAGAGATAAGAAATTCTGAGCCCTGATCATCAAAGCAGTCATGGTAGTGGTCAGTGGCTGGTGGTGGCAGAGATAGCAAAAACAATATTATTAAACACAGAACACAAAAAAGTACAAGAGATGGAGACAGTAAAAATGAAACCAATAAACACAGAACATAGAGCATTCACTCTGTCAGAAGAGATTGGTCAAAACAATACATGCGGTGGCACCTTCAACATACTTTTAACTGGGCCTGATTGATCTTCAATCTTGATGGCCTGTGTTGGGGTTTTTGTTTCTTTGTCTGTTTTTTTTTTGTTTTGTTTTGTTTTGTTTTTGTAGTCATTTTGGTTTGGTGTCTTTTATTCTTCTGTCATATATTACCTCTCATCCACAGTTTCCTCTTCCTTCTCTCCTCCCAGGGCCCCCCATCTCCTCTCCAACCAGCTCCACTCCTCCTCTGTTTCCCTTCAGAAAATAGCAGTCTCCCAGAGATACCAGCCAAACATCAAGTCATAACAAGACTAGGCACATCCCCTCATATTAATCTGGATGAGTCAATACAGTAGGAGGAAAAGGGTCCCCAAAACGGACAAAGGAGTACAAGACAACCCACATTCCCACTGTTAGGTGTTCACACAAACAACAAGCTACACAGTCATAACATATATGCAGAGGACCTAGGCCAGATCCGTGCAGGCTCCCTGATAGTTGGTTCAGTTTCTATGAGCCCCTATGAGCCCTGGTTAGTTGATTCTGTGGGCCATTTTCTTATGATAGGTGAACTGAGTTTGATCTCTAGGCCCCACACAATAGGAAGAGAAAACCAACTCCAAAAAGTTGTTTTCTGCCCTCTCTGTATGCACTCTGGCACATGTACATACAGAGAAAAATAATAAACAAATAAATGTTGCACAAAGTATACCCCCATCCCAGAGAACATCAGGGTTACCTTGTCCTGTTGACTTGTAAACTTTTCAGGATGATCCATCCTAACCAACCCTGAAGTCAGGATTATTACTTATGTATTTGACCCCTAAAGTTTTCTACACTCTACATCATCCTCCCTCCATATCTACAATGTGGGTTACATTGTTTTCCTTCTCCTACATTCTGAAAAACATTAATAATTCTGGCCCAGTAAACATTTCCATATATTACCCAACCCTGATGCTGGGGGCTATGAAAAGTCCTTTTATAACCTTGTCTCTCTTCTTCTGCCTGGCATCTGTAATAATTCAAAAACTTTATTTAAGAAACCTTTGGTCTCAAGGATTCTGGTTTGGGCTAAGGATGGTGGTACTCATCTAGTCTTAGCATTCCACAGGGTGAGGCAAGAAAACAGTGAGTTCCAAGTCAACCTGGGTTACATAGCAAGATCTTGTATACACACACACACACACACACACACACCACAACATACTCAAGTTTTCATATTATGAAGGAAGAATAGGGTATTGAGAAATAAGTAGAAGATTGGAGAAGAACAAGATGATGGTGCCTAGAGTGTCCTAAGAGCAGTCCTACAACACAAAGCACATGGCTTGCACAATCCTGGTATTGTGCATGAAAACTTTAGAAACCAAGTGTTTCTAAAGGACTTATTGAGCAATCACAGGTCTATCCAGAAAGAATAGACCAGGATCTAGGACAAGTTCCTGCAGTGCCAAGCCCAAGAAGACACCTCCAAAGCTGTGAGGTGGCTCAACCCTTCGGATACTGAGGCAGGAGACATGGTTGTAACTCTGAGTCTGACCTGGGATCCGTAGTAAGTTCTAGGCCTACCTGGTCTACAGAATGAGATTCTGTGTCAAAAACAAACATAAAAAAAATTAGAAATAAAGTCTGTCAGAAACAAAAAGCTCCAAGGTATTTTGTAGTGAAAATTTAGGGAAAGAACAAAGTATTCACATTGGACCTATATGATTTCTCAATAAGAAAAACAGGACTTCCAGAGGAAATTGTTGGTACTTCTAGATGCGTTGAGGCTGTAAGCAGGAGGCAGCAGCATAAAGAGAGCCATGAAAGGATTTGAGTTGTGATTTGGATGTGCATGAGAATGAAAACGCTCTTTGCCCTTTTGGCTTGTGGCTTGTTACAGACCAATCTCCCCTCACCTCTCTTTCCTTCAATCTTCCAACCTTGGCCAGTCAACGAGGTCATGGGATCCTCTTGTCTCTGCCTCCCTGGTCCTGAGACAAGCCCACCATCACACCTGGCTTTCTTACGTGGACTCTGGGGACTGTGTTGACAAGGCTTGCAAGGCCTGCTCTTCACCTACTGAACTCTATCTCAGCTCAGATGGCCTTTGCTTTACTGCCTCTCTGCCTGGAAGGCTCTACTGTACTTTGCTAGTTTTTTGCCTTGTTTGTACCTTCCCCATTTATCAAAGAGGCATTAAACAAGGTGACCCACTGCAAGAAAACAATATTTTAGCTAGGTGGAAGATTTTGGTAGGATGGTACACAAAGAAGAATACAGCTGGAGGGATGGAAATTAACATGAAGTTTTGTATAATATTCTAATGATTTTGCATTTATATGTGCATTGAGGGGAGGGGATTGCTAAAGACATTAAATACCGTGGTAGCAGAATTGGACTTTCCTTTGAAGAACAAACTGATGCAGACCAGGACATGGAATGGGAAGGAATCAGAGATGGAGGCTATGACAGCAGTTCCAAGAAGTTTTTGTGACTCACATATTAATTCCTGTTGGTACCTGAAGGAAGGGTCCAGTTGGGGATCAGAGGCCAGTCTTCTACCATAAAGGGCAAGAAGACAGAGATGTGCATCTCCCAGCTTCCTCACACCCTGCATTAGGAATTGGTGAGACCATCTACTCAGGAGTATTGGAAGAAGCAACAGCCATCCTCAATGAGCCTGACTGTGGGTGAGCATTGAGGGCAGACTGTTGAAATAAGGAGTGGCGGTGGGGCTGCGTCCCCAGCACCCCAGCCGCCTGGCTAGCTCATGCCCGAAATAACAACACAAACTGTATTCTTTTAAACACTGCTTGCCCATTATATCCAGCCTCTTCTCGGCTAACTCTTGCACCTGGACTAGCCCATTTCTAATAATCTGTGTAAGCACCCCAAGGTGCGCTTACCAGGAAGATTCTAGCCTACGTCCATCCTGGGTCGGAGCTGCCTGGGAGAGCGGAGCCTGGCGTCTCTGACCTCACTTCCTCTTCCTCCCAGCATTCCATTCTGTTTACTCCTTCCATCTTCCTCCTGTTTACTCCTCCCACCTATGTTTTAACCTATCAGGGCAAGCAGTTTCTTTATTTAATTAACCAATGAAATCAACAGATTGATATGTGACACTCCCACATCAGCGGACGACACGGGGCTGATTGTGGTAATAGCAGCAGCAGCTCCAATGCTATGGATAACTGCAGTGTGTTTGACTGTGGGTCTGGATCGGGAACTCCCCTCGTCCCCACCCATTGTCCATGCTGAAGTCTTATGGTCGATCTCCGAGCAATGTTTACTTGATCTTTAAAATAGTTCTTGGATGAAACAAGGCAGGTGCTGGTATTTTCATTGAGAAAATAAAGTTCAAAAATATTAAGTGATCTGCTTAAAGCCAAAAGTTAGTAAGTAGTGTTATGATTTCGCTGGCCTGCCCCATCACCTGGGGACCCACCCGGGTCACTAGTGCTGTAAATTGTAACAGGTGGTATATACATAATTCTTCTTTACAGTTAGACCACTGGTGGTCTAGAGGTGGAGTCTTGAAGGAGGCCACTGATGGTGAAGGGCACTGGGGAGCTTATATGTGTGGTAGACATATTCAGGATGCTGATGGCTGGAGTGGTTTCCGAAGTGTGTGCATCTGTCAAAACTTAGTAAACTGTACATTACAAATGATGCAGTTTATTGTCTACATTGGCACACTACCTTGTGCATCAGACTGTGTTACTCTCATTCCTGTCCTTCGCAGCCAGATGAAAGGATATGCTAGAGGCCATATCTTAGTCCCAGTGGCAGTTTCCAGAGTGGAAATAAGCCTTATTAATAGGTGATTTGGGATCTACAGAGTACTTTCCACCATGTGAAATGCTCTGGGTTTGATTTGCAGGATCAAAAAAGAAAGAGAGAGGGAGGGAGAGAGGGAGGGAGGGAGAGAAGAGAGGGAGGAAGGAGGAAGGAAGGAAGGAACAAATGAACAAATGAAGAAAAAAATCCTTTATAATAACATATAATGGAGTAAAAATGCAGGTGCTAATCAAAGGCATTTTATCTTTATAGGAGGTAAGCATCTAGATTCCCACAGGGGCACAGCCATTCTTCCCTCGGGGGCTATTTTAGGGTAGACTCTATGAGAAGTCCTGAAACAAACGCCAACCAGTCCCTAGGTTACTCTTCCAATTTGCTAAATGTCCTCATACAATTTAGTAAACAACATATTTGATCTCAGATATCTGATCTATAAGAACATGCATGATGACATTTTCTATTGATGTCCCTAAAGCCCAGAAGTCCAGAGCACCTTAGCAAACGGGTAATGAGCTGCATTGGGCTAATGAAGGGTGATTCGCAGCTGTTGACTAATGGCCGTGAGGATCCATGGGCCCGCTGCTAAATGCCAGATGTCTTGGCTGATCTGCAGGGCATTCTGAGACGACTGTGATGTCACGTGGTGAGAACTTTGTGCGGTGATTTTACACTGAGGAAACAAGCTTAGGGTCTGATGAAAGGATAACCGTTTTAAATTACAGTTATTAAAACTCTATAAATCCAAAACACCTCCACTTTATAGTTTGTGCAGTGACTCTATTCCGAGCAACATGCACCAAGGGGGGTTATTTTCAGGGGCCTGTAAATATAACAGATCGCATTTGCCATGAAACAAACCCACCTGAGAGTTCACTTATGCGTTTGGATGTTCAATCAGGCACTGTGTTGGCATGAAGACAAAAATAAAGACCATGGTGGTATATAAATGAGGAACTTCAGTGTGGTGTGCTGGGTAATAGTAGAAGTATATGCAAGGCATGACATAGAAACCCTAAAATAAACTCTGCTTGCGGGGCTTGATTCTTACACATTGTCATAATCATCATCATCATCATCACCATCATCATCATCATCATCATCATTATTATTATTATTATTATTCTCCTCCTCCTTCTCCTCTTCTTTTTCTACCCTTCTTCCTCCTCTTCCACCTCCTCCTCCTCTGCCTCCCCCTATTATTCAGTGTTGGGGATGGAACCCAAGGCTTGTACATACAATGCAAGCTTCCTATCGCCGAATTATACCTCCAGCCCCTAGACATTGAATCTTTAAAGTATTTTTACAGTTATTTATTCATAAATGGAGCTCATGGGTGCCATGGCACATGTAGAGAGGGTGGAGAGCAGCTTGTGGAAGCGTGTTCTCCCCTTCCATCTTGTGAAACCCAAGGATCATACTCAGGTCAGTGAGAAACAAATGTTCTCATCCACTGAGTCATCAGGCCGGCGTCTGTGTGCTGGATCTTGAAGGATGAGTTAGAAGGATAGTGGGAAACATATGGGAGAAATTATCAGAGGACAGTACTTTAGATGAAGGGAACTGTATCGCAAAGACGGGGTGGGCATAAAATACCTTAAGAAAGGCAGGCAAGCATTGTAAGGATGTTTGTGTTTATGGGATCTGACACTAGACATAATATGCTGACTTGAACTATGGATGCCAAGAAGACAGCATAAATTTTCAGAAAAGGTAATAGCAAGGCAATATTTATCGTTTGGAAAAATGGCAGCGAGGTAGTGTGGATGATAATTGGAAGAGGAGAGAGACAAACACCGAGGGGCCTGGTGAGATATAAGTATAACACATGTCAACAGACACGAAGAGATGAAACATATCTAGGGGCTGAAGCCAAAGACTCTGGTAGGGAAACGGATTTGAAGAGCAGGGTGAGGTCCTAGTGAGCAGAATGATTACCCAAGCAAGAAACAGATAGGAAATAGAAAAGATCAGGCTTGTTGCAAATTAAGAACAGGCCTAGGAACTTGTGAGGTGGCTCAGTAGGTCAAGCATTTGCTGCATGAATCTCATGACCTGAGTCTGAGCCCTGGAATCCACATAGCAGTGGAGGGAAAAAAACCAGGTCCACAAAACAGTTCTCTAATGTCCACACATGTGTTGTAGCATGCCTGCACACACACTCTCAACACACACACACACACACAGACACATACACTAATAATAATAATAATTTTAAAAATAAGCCGTGTTACAGTGTCTGTAGATTAGGTAGTAGAGATATAGAACACAAGATATGGATAAAGTTAGAGTTGATGACATTAATCTAAGTCATTGATTATCCAGTTACTAATGACAACTATGAAATAAATAATCCCAACAGAAAAATGAAATGTTGGATAAGTGTTTATACATACACACACATATGTATAAATATAGCCTAAAGTTTAACCTTTGTTAATAATCATGACTGGATGTGTTCTCATTTTTTTCTGGGAGTATGTATTCGGAAGAGTCAGAGAAATGGGGGAGCTGAAAGCCAGGGCATAGCTTCTACCCTCAGATTCCGGAAGCCGTTGAACAGTATTAGAGAAACCACTGAATAATTCCCTTGCTGTGTTTCATCACCTGTAAAATGAGGACATTGAATTTGGTGAATTTCTCCTCTGTAATTTTGTCACCAGGTCTCCAAATCTCACAGTCCCCATCTCCCCACTCCCATCCCCATGGGCTGCCAGTAAAACCAGAAATAACTGGAAAACAGGCATTGAGAGAGAAACTTTGCCTGAAAAAAGCCACAAACCTTGTGATTTCCCCCTGAAAACTTGACTTGGAAAAATATTTCTGCTGTAATTTGGGGGGCAGTTTTGTAGACTATTATGAAAATGTGAAGCTTTTTATAAAGAGGTTGGTACTTGGTCACAAATATTTGGGTTTATATTGAATAACCTTTTGAGTATACATTTTTTGGGAAAACAACTATATAAGACTGTCCTGTTTAAAAAACCACCCACTTACTGCTTCATGCAATAAGCACTATATAGTAATCTGATTATATCTGTCCCTTCTGGCCAATTATGACCGCCTACAAGTAATACAGGGATAGAAGGCACCCGCTGTAATCATGTTGCATTAAAATTGTATGTCCTCACAATGCAAGCAGTCTAGACAACTGTGCAGAATGCCCATCCTGATAGATGGGCTCCTAGGTGCTGAGTTAGCTCCAAACTAGCTGTACAGAAAGTTTTTCCTCAGGATTCTCCCAAAATGTGGTGGGCTTTGAGTACCAAAGAACAGACCATAGTTCGGCTGACAGGCATAGCATCCACAGGAGATATACACTGTTCAAGACAAAGAGCATGAATATAAGACAGTTTTGTGCACTGCTTGAGAGTTTTGATGGAACTACAGTCCAGCAGTGTCCTTACATTTAGCCTCTGTGTTAAGATTACTCTCCGAGTGAACATCTGGAATAATGTAACTCCTACAGGGGGATGGGAGACGAAGACAGGAGAATCTCCTGGAGTCCGTGGGCAGCTAGTCTGGTTTACGCATAGGGGTTGGGGGAGGAAGAACAAAGAGACCCTGTCACAAAGTGGAGGACGAGGACTGGCCCCCACTGTTGTCTTCTGACACGGCACAAGCATTGTGGTACCCACGTGCCTGCACATGAACACACACGCGCGTGCCAGAAAGGAAGAGGAACATAAAAGCAATAAACATGATATACTATTTCGGAACAAACGCAGGCGCTGTGTCAGGCTGACATGAGGGGAACTTTCAAGTACTACTGTGAGACATGAAGAAGACCAGCCGAGTGAGACGCTTGTGTCTTCCGGGAGATCCGGTGCATGCTAAGTGACATCGGGGACACAGCAACAGATAAACTCCTCTGCTCTTCAACAGTGTGGAAAGTTGAAAGGAGAATCTTATTTGTACTTACTCGTGTGTAAAGAAACTCTGAAAGCTTCCCTAAAAAGTGACCTACAGATGACAGTGCACAGATTAAAGGTGGGCATAGCAGATGCAATGCCCTCACACAGAATGCCCCATTAGCTCCATCCGCTAAGGCTCCTCAATTACACAGCGAAGATCACAACCCAGGAGATGATTGTACAGTGTTTTCCCCAATCAGACCCCTGCTGGTGGGATTTAGGTGTCTCCAATCTTCTGCTGGTGCATCAGTCCCCCAGCCAATCGACGTTGGTGGTGATTATGGTTGTCAATCTGAGCGGACTGGGAGATGCCTAGAAAGTTCCCAAAGTACATTGGCATAGGGAAGTGAACTGAGTGGACATTTTGCCATTACTGTGGTTGGCATCCTCCAGCAGGCTGGGTGCACCAGGAGACGACAGCAGATCTGTTTGTCAACGTGTGGCTGACTCTTCCTTTAAGCTTGTCTTTCTCCCATCTATTTAGTGTGGGTGAAGGGGGTGAACAGGCATGCACAGTCTGTAACGTGTGTGGAGGTCAGAGGGCAGCTTGCAGAAATCAAATCCTGGGCATAGAACTGCAATGGTCAGGTTTGGCAGCAATGTCTTCTACCCTCTGAGCCCTCTCTCCAGCCCTGCTTGGCTGGTTATTTTTCGGGACGGGGTGGTGGTGGTGGTGGTGGTGGTGGTGGTGGTGGTGGTGGTGGTGGTGTTTGTTTGTTTGACCGTTCAGTTTTGCTTTGCCTTGAAGCCTTTTTGGTTTGGTGGGTTTTTTGTTGTTGCCTGCTGCCATTCCTTTTTGGACACAGACTGCAGATTGAACTTCTGAGCACAGTTCTGTGCTGCCAACACCCCAAGGGGCTTTGAAGATCTCATTTCCCCCCCTAGATCTTCTTGCTTCTTAGACTGAGAAATTGTCAATCTCCTTAGCTCTTCGATCTAAAGACAGCCCCTGTGGAACTAATCAATTTCAATCTCTGATAATGTATTGTGAAAGCTAATGCTACACACACACACACACACACACACACACACACACAAGGATAACACCGATTACAACATTAATTGTCCTTTTTTAAGTTGAATTTTAAAACAAGTCAAGCTGTCAACCACCAAGAATTCCAGAAATAAAAAGCAAATTCTTTGAAATGAATGCTCTGACTCTTTAAGAATAAATAATCAGAATCAAAATTTAAAAATAGAAATCATGAAGATCTGTGAATTACCAGGTCCAGGATTCAGGCTGTCAGGATGGCTCGGCCAGTCCAGATGCTGACTGCACAGGCAGCCCGAGTCCAGTTCCCAGAAGCCATGTAAAAGCAGAAGGAGAGAACCAACCCTACAAATTTTCCTTTGACCACCATCATGTGCTGTGGCATGCACGTCCACAAGCACACACACACACACACACACACACACACACACACACACACTTGAAAGAGAAAGAGAAGGCCAACTTTAGAAGAGAGTTCCACAATCCCCCATCCTTCCCTCTGCTTTTCCTACACCCTCATCCAATGACGTGCTTCTTCTACTAATGTACGAGAAAGTGCCCTATGTCATATAGGCACAGGGAAATGTGCCCAGCAAATAGAGAGTCGTGCCAAATGATTTCATCCTGACAAGTTGGCGCAGGACCCTGAAGCTGACCTGTTTCCCCAGTGGTCAAGGTTTCCCACACTGTCTCTCACTGCAGTTCATTGCTAGACTGGTAGGTAATGGCCACGTAACTGACTAAGGCGTCCACACTTGCTGGTTCTCTCTGTGGCTTCAGCATCTCTCTTTGAAACATACAGCACTATTGTTCCCTTGTCCCGGGGGTGGGTTGTAGCTGAACAGAAAGCTGGAACTTTTTGAAAGGCACTCAATTCATTCGCAAAATCCTCAAATCATAGGAAAGGTGGTGACTGCCACACCCACTTCTCTGGGTGCCACGGGGACGATCAGATCCCTGGTGAGATACCACGAGACTAAGATAAATTTTAATAGAACCAACAGTAATAATGATACACGTGTTTATTTAAACAATGAAACAAGAAAGAGCAAAAAGGTGGTATCTCCTCCATACCCGTTTGTGGTTGTGAATTGGTGGTCTTAGATGTAGGCATCAGGGGCTTCCTTCTCTTAAATGGGTGGTGTGTGTGAGGGAGAGAGAGGGCGAGAGGAAGAGGGGGAGGGGGAGGAGGAGGAGGAGGAGGAGGAGGAGGAGGAGGAGGAGGAGGAGGAGAGGGGAGAGAGAGAGGGAGAAAGAAGGGAGAGAGAGAGGGAGGGAGGGAGGGAGGGAGGAGAGGGAGAGAGAGAGAGAGAGAGAGGAAAGGCAGAAAGTTGCTTTTAAGCTCTGACCAAATTTCTTCTCCGTGGACACGGTAACTTAACTGTGGACGTTTGAACACAGGCAATAGATATAAAGCTCAACTTATGAGGCACATTTGGCTAACGTCCAACATGACTTAAAGTGGTGGATCCTCTGAAGATTCTGACGCAGATGGCTGGATCTGAACTCCTTCCAAAGCTCACTTAATTGGATAATGCCTTTATGTCTTTAATGTCATATGTGAATCTTTCTACATTAAATGCAATCAGTTCCACTAAAATTCCAACGCTGCTTAGCAGGCACCCTGAAATTTCCAATGTCTATTCCACTCTAGATTCTTTGGGATTCAATTTTCCATTTGTTTTTACTAGTGTTAAACTGTTAGTGTGCTGTCTCTACACCTTGGCCAGAATCTGCCTTCTCTCCTCTCTCCTCCATCACTGAAGAGCAGCCAGTGCTCTTAACCTCTGAGCCATCTCTCCAGCCTCTCTCTCTCTCTCTCTCTCTCTCTCTCTCTCTCTCTCTCTCTCTCTCTCTCTCTCTCTCTCTCTCTCTCTCATTTCTGAGACCTCCCGCCATAACCCAGGCTGACCTGGAACTCACCATATAGTCTAGGTTAGCTCTGAACTCATGACATTCCTCCCTTGGTCTTCCTTGGGAACTCCTACGCCTATGCCCTAGTCTCAAATCTGCCTTCTCTCCTCTCTCCTCTGCCCTTGTCTTTCTTCTGCGACTACGAGTATGCCTGCCTCCTCCCAGCTGCCTGTCTTCTCTGAGCAGATAAAGCAGCTGCTGCCGATTGCAGGTCATTAAAGAAAATTCATCAGCTTATTTCCTCCGAGCTTCATGTAAGGAAGTCATTTCCCACCGTAACAGCTCACCAGCTGGAACCTTTATGCATATTACCAAATTAAGGAGATTGACGGAGGCCCCTTGAACCCTTCCCATGGAATTACCTCTATGTTGCGGTTTCTTCCATAGCGTGCTCCTATTGCTAATTGACAAGAAGTCTATAAGGAAGCTGTGACTTCTAGGATGAAAAATGGGACCTAAACTGAACGAACCCATTTGGGCAGATGTGCAGATACAGGCAATATTACACACGGCATGCAGCTGCCAGCTCTACAGACCACTAATCTATATTTCACTGACACATGGCTAAGGACAGCAACCCTTAATATCTGAACGTGGTTCTGCTAGAAAAGGACAAGTAATTGCTCTCCCCACATGTACTTAAGTGGATCCCCTACAGAACAGGCTTGCCACAAGGCTAACAAAGCTTGTCTCTTAGGACCCCCCTCCCCTTCATATGGGTCACTCCCAAGGTTCTAGTCTGACAAGTTTGGCTTCTTCAATTTTATTTTACTTTTCTTAAAGAAAGCCTCAAAGATTCTGTAAGCTTCAGGGCTCAAAAACAAAATTATATCTAGATGTGATCCAACCATACACTGCAGCTTTTCTGCGTCTAAGTTTTAGTTGTAGCCAGGGTATTATTGGAAAATGAGTGAGCATTTAAATGTGGTTACTAAAACCATAATTCACCCTTCTTGCTTCTTTAGCGTCATGGTTAGTTAGTCTTATAAGTATTTCTAACCCCTTGGGAACGTTTTCATATAACCCCCACTGAGAGCAATTTGATAATAACTTTGAAAGCTATCAATATATTTACAGTTATAAGACATCATGTCTATACAGCTATTCATTTATCAAAGACTGGACATATTCCAAAACTTTGTCAGTAAGAGACTAGTTAAATCAATTATGATGCTTCCATATGGATAGCAGACAGCTGTTAAGACATAAGGAAGTTCTCAGGTGCTGGTGTGAAGAGATTTCAAAGATAAGTTGTTAAATAAAATATTCACTGGTGTATTAAGTATTCTGTACCATACATTAAAAGGCTGGCAAAGAAATTACTTATTTACTTGTATAATACAGTTTTAAAAGGACACACAACATATTAATAAAGGATAAGAGGTGAGTGCCTGAGGATTAGAGAGATGAAAAACAACCATGGAGGTGATATTTTATGGGTTTATGTGATAGTATATGCATGTGTCATAGGAAATATGATAAGTACTCAAAAAGGTAAAACCAAGAAATGAGGGCCAGTGTGATGGCTGAGCAGGTAATGAAGTCTGTTGCCAAGCCCAACAACCCAATCTCAATCCTTGGAACCATATGTTAAAAGGAGAGAACGGACTCCTGCAAATCGTCACATGACCTCCACATGTGTGGTGGCATAGGCACATGGGTGCGTCCACGCGTTCACACACACACACACACACACACACACACACACACACACAATCACTCAAGACAACTGTGGAAACGAACTGAAGATCAATTCCAGCACTCAGGTGGCTGAGTTTGAACTGTCCGTTCAAAACCAATGAGAATTCCACAGCGAGAGCCCTTCTCAAAAAACAGCAAGAAATAGATGAAGAAGAAAGAGGAACTCGGTGATCTTGTCTTGCAGCACTGACTCCGCTCTTGCAGCCCCCACAGTCAAAGCACTATGCTTGAGTCTCCGTGACCATGACTCTCACGTTCCCCTAGCTCCCGCCTCCTGTTGTCAGCTTTTTTAAGACAGAGCACTCTTCCCTGTATTCAGTGGCTACTTCTATAAACAGCTTCAAGGTTATTCTCAGCTAATCGCCTGCTCTTCCTGCTCTTACCACGCATGCACAACACAACCTTCAAACTGTACTCATCTCCCTGGAGCAGGCTTCCTTCAAAGAACAAGCCACAGGAACCCTGGGGGGCTCCCTTGACTTGGTGGCCTACCTTGCTGCTGTTTCTAGGCCTGTGAATCTCCTTTAAAGAGCGTATCTCATTTATTACCTAGAATGTCTGCCTTCTGTAGTCAAGTCTAGACAGAACTCCTCCACACTGGCTGGTTTGTGTTTGTCTTGTCTGCCTCTGTGTTCCTGGTGCTTACCATTGGGCTTAGCGAGGCTTAGCAAATGTTTGTTGAATCGGGTGTGATTTCCTTGCAGGCAAGGTACATGTTCCTTCTACAGCCCGAATACTATAAGGACAATATTGCAGAATGTATGGTTATTGCCACCTGCCATGCCAGCTTTGTAATTTTAACCTTTTAATCTTTGGGGGATCCAGAGGTTTTATCTATGTTGTTTTCCATTTGTTTCGTGATTCAATAACTATATATTGTGTGCTTGCCATGCCTTTCAAGGGACCATGGTTATGGTGTTTGTGCATGGTTATAATAGAATACATGACAAAATATGCTTGGCATTTGAACAAACAATCTAATTGGGAGAGGGGTTGGAGAGTGATGCATAAATACATAAGCCAAATAAAGAAAAACAACCATTAGGGATTAAAGCCACCATAAAGTGGTTGAAGAAGACCAAGTCAATCCTTAAAGAGAGAATATTTGAACTAGGATTAAGTGAGAGAGTGTCAGCGTACATCTTAGACTCCTGCCTGGCATGGAAGAAATGTTGGAAATGGTAAGAATTAGTGCTAATTAAAATGTATTCAAAGAAGTACACTTCAAAAATCTCAAAGTTGTGTGTGGTGGTACATCCCTATAATCCCAGTATGGGGAGGCTGAAACAGGAGAATTGAAAGTTCAAGGTTAGCTTGTGCTGATGGATAACGGAAACTGTGCTGATGGATGATGGAGCCTGTGCTGATGGATGATGGAGGCTGTGCTGATGGATGATGGAGCCTGTGCTGATGGATGATGGAGCCTGTGCTGATGGATGATGGAGGCTGTGCTGATGGATGATGGTGCCTGTGCTGATGGATGATGGAGGCTGTGCTAATGGATGGATGGAGCCTCTGCTGATGGATGATGGATCCTGTGCTGATGGATGATGGAGCCTGTGCTGATGGATTATGGGTGATAGAGCCTGGGCTAATTAACCAGACTACCTCAGAACAACAACAAAAACCCATGAAAAAATGTATTTAACCTGATTTATATTATACAATGTATAACCATATAAGAATATCACATTTATGGCATTGATATGTAAAGTGTTATTTTTACGCTTTGGTTAAAAATAGATATGACTTAAATGATAGAAAATGGACTGATGCCTGGAATGGAAGCAGATACCTATAGACACAACCCTCCTGAGGCTGAGCCAGGAGGATGCAGTGTCTGAGGTTAGTCTGAGTTATATAAACAGACTTTACATCAAGAGAACAAACACAAGTTCCAACACACACACACACACACACATACCACACAACATGCACAAAGAATGAACTGAAGCTATGTGAAATATTGTCTTTTACAAGTGGAATGTTCCAATTGTATTTATATTATTTATAGAGCAAGAAGATACATACGTGTGTGTGTTTATCTATTCCCAACTTGAGTCAATGAATTAAATTTTAACCGAGTGTCCTATTTAGTTCTAAAGTTACCACTTTTAAAGTGGTCCCATCGATGCATTTAATAATCCCCTGCATCCGCTAACACCAGACTGAGAAAGAAAACACCAAAACAGGCAACAATGGCTGCTTATAAGTGGATGTATCCTTGCCTAAGTTTCCATGAGCTAATCAATAAGTTCTTCCCAGTTTCTTACATCTAACTAAGGTAATGAAATGGTGAGAGAGAAAGAGAGAGGTGCACTGGGTGGGGGAGACATTCAGCATACTTATAAATATCTTAACATAAACGCACTGCCAGAGAATGGGAAAGTACTGGCAATTCCTGTCTTCTTGATGCGACAGAACAACCACTGGTGTCCATCGGATGGGAGGAGCAGGGCGAGGGGCTGACTCTGTTGCTGGCTCTTCTCTCTGAATTCCTCCAACTTCACACAGGTGCTTATTCTCAGCTGCGAGTCACATACTGGATCTTAGATTAAAGGGAAGATGTAAGGGAGTCAATACAGAGGAGCCCATTTCAGAGGGAGTCTCTGCTTGAGCTGGATGCCCCAGGAGTATTCTGTGTATAAATGATACATTAATGCTTTCCCCCATTTCCCCAGGCTCTCATCCTTTGTACCATAACCACTGGCTGTGGCCTCAGGCAGCAACTGTTGGCTCAGGGCTGACCTACAGAGAGCCACAGGTAGGGGAAGGTGAAGCCAGTGACAGACAGATGCAGAAAAGGGGGCACCGACACTCAGGTGAAAGAACTGGCTAACAGCTCCTACTTAAGTGGCAGAGTTCAGCTGGGTATCCAGTTAGATCTGACCAATAACGTATTCTCATGCTCCTCTAACTCCTCTAATAAATCCATCCCCTTTCCTGACCATGTATGTAGGGACACAAAGTGTATGTATTAGATATTCTTACCTAGCTTTCTTTTATTTAAAAAAGATTTATTTATATTACCTTTGTGCATATGTGTGTGTGTGTGTATATATGGTCTGTGTGTGCAGGTGCCTTCAGAGGCCAGAAGAGGGCATCCAATCCCCATGCACAAAACTCAAGTCCAAATAGATTAAAGACCTCAATATCAGTCCAAACACAATCAACCTGATAGAAGAGAAAGTGGGAAGTACTCTACAACACATTGGCACAGGAGACCACTTCCTACGTATAACCGCGGCAGCACAGACATTAAGGGCCTCAATGAATAAATGGGACCTCCTGAGACTGAGAAGCTTCTGTAAAGCAAAGGACACTGTCACTAAGACAAAAAGGCAACCCACTGACTGGGAGAAGATCTTCACCAACCCTGCAACCGACAAAGGTCTGATCTCCAAAATATATAAAGAACTCAAGAAACTAGACCGTAAAAGGCTAATCAACCCAATTATAAAATGGGGCACTGAGGTGAACAGAGAATTCTCAACAGAAGAAGTGCAAATGGCCAAAAGACACTTAAGGACATGCTCAACTTCCTTAGCGATCAGGGAATGCAAATCAAGACAACTTTAAGATACCATCTTACACCTGTCAGAATGGCTAAGATCAAAAACACCAATGATAGCCTTTGCTGGAGAGGTTGTGGAGAAAGGGGTACACTCTTCCATTGCTGGTGGGAATGCAAACTTGTGCAACCACTTTGGAAAGCAGTGTGGCGGTTTCTCAGAAAATTCGGGATCAACCTTCCCCTGGACCCAGCAATACCACTCTTGGGAATATACCCAAGAGAGGCCCGATCATATGACAGGGGCATTTGTTCAACTATGTTCATAGCAGCATTATTTGTAATAGCCAGAACCTGGAAACAACCTAGATGCCCTTCAATGGAAGAATGGATGAGGAAAGTATGGAATATATACATATTAGAGTACTACTCAGCAGTAAAAAGACAATATATTATGCTTGATTTTTGTTGTTTTTCATTGAGATAAGGTCTCACTATGTAGGCCTAGGGGACCTGGATCTTGCTATGTTAGACAAGGCTGGCCTTGAACTCTAAGAGGTCCACCTGTCTCTGTTTCTTGAGTGCTGGGATTAAAGGTATGCACCACTGAACCTGGCTGAAAATGAAGATTTTTTTTTTAGGGCAAAGAAATATCTGAGTAAGAATGAAAACCCCCAGTTGTATCTGGAATACAGATGAAACTCATGAATAGTATACTAAATAAAGAGTCCAGATATAGACAGGACCCGAATGTAGGCTTCTGATTGTATGAAGTTCAAAAGCAGAGAAACTAATCTTTCTTTCGAGAAGTTGGTTACTAACCTGACAAAGGCTGGTAGTTTTGATTAGGACACGGCGCAACATGACTAGCAACCTAACTCGGTGGCAGAGTGCTTGCTTCGCGTGCATAAGACCCTGGCTTCAACTCACAGAGCAAACCAGAAAGCAGCAAGAAAGAGCTACTGGGAGGCTGGAACGTTATAGTTCTTAGTCTGGATGTCGAACAGACAGAGGTGTTCACTGGACAAAGGTACTTGCTGATTATACACTGTTCTGGATGTCTGTCATTCATTAAAGTACATGTGCAAGTGATAAATCCTTTCATTCACTTTGCTGGAGACCAGTAGAATTTTATGTCCATTCTAGGAATCTAGAGAAAAAATCAGCATGCAAGAGAGTCAGTCACCATTCCACTCTGTGAGTCTATCCTGAAACACCAAACATCTTTTTTGGAGATTGCGTAAGTTTAAATATGGTTTGCTTGTACCCCACTAGGGTCCATGTGATGGAGGCTTCGTCCTCATTATAGCAATAGAGGTGGTGGAATTCTTAAGAGGTAAGGCCTAGTGTCGGGGGGATTGGCTCACGGAGGACACTGTCCTTTGCAGAATTGTTCTCATGGGACTTTATAGTCAGCTCCCATAACAGGAGCTGTTATGATAGAACGAGACTAGTGCTTCCTGAGTCTCTTTGGCTTCCTCTCTCACTCTTTGATTTCCTGTTCTGATCTCATCAGCTGGGAGGCCTCAGCAAAGGTCAAATACATGGATCTGATAGAACCAGGACTTTCAGCTTCCCGAACCGAGCTAAGCAAACCCCTTTCTTTACAAGTTGCTCAGCTTCGGGAATGATGCGAAGGCAAAGGAAGGAAAGTCAAGCTGATGTGGGTGCCCAAATGGAGAGCAGGAGAGAGATTAAGGGAAAATTATCTTCATGGGATCCTCTCACCTCTGCTTGGTGAAATCCTCACCTTCTCCAGGTGCCATTGGATGTCATTTTCTCCTGAAGTCTTCGAACGTCTCAAACAAAACTTGAGGCATGGTGCTTGTCTGTCTTACTCATTTATTCCCATTGGTTACAGCAATTTCTAGGAGCCAATCCAATGTAATGCTGAAAGCTTGGACTATGGAATCATCAAAGCTGCAAGGACCCTCTCTTCCACTCTCTGTGTGAGCTGGAGAAAATTGCTTAATTATGCTTTTCCTCAGCTGTAAAGTGTAGATTACATCAACTGCCCCTTCAATAGGTCGTTGTAAAGATGAAACAAGATAATAGATGTGTTGGTGCTGGAGAACAATAAAATCGCAGGGACTGGTTCCTGTTGCTTTTATTGACTATTATCCATAGATGACAGGGTCCTGAGAAATGTGGAGTATGTCTTAGATGGCTACATGCATGACACATGTCTTGTATGTATATCTCTCTTACTTTTGAGCAAGAACTCCAGTTTGATTTTGTTTATTTTTTGTTTGTTTTGTTGGTTGGTTGGTTTTCTGGGAAAGGGAAGTGCTGGGGACCTTACTACAGACATCACCTACTCAGGAGTGTTCATCTGCACCCCCAACCTAAGAACTACAACTTGTATGTGGTAATAGCCCACGTTGCACAATGCTGAGGTTTAGACTGTGTAAATGCTTTGTAACGTGTAGAATTCACAGCGAATTTGTATTATTTTTAATCTGGTGGTGCTTAAAGGAATTTTAAAAAAGGACTTCTTTTGTGTATTTTCTCTTCTCTAGGGTGTCTAGCCAGTCCATGTGCTCAGCGTTAACCCAATGGGGACACTGAAAGTTCTATGATCTGGAATACACCTCAGTTCAAGACAGGCACCCTACCTGCCTGTGGGCCAGGTGCCCTACCTTAATGGATGCCTCAGTGGATAAGCCATCCAGCTCTTCCTAAAGTCTCTCACTCTGTCTGACATTTCCTGTACATACTCCAAATCAACGCTTGAAAATTTTCCCACCACCCTTCACCTCCCATCTTTTTCTCTCTTCATTAACTTTTGAATATTCTTTTTTTTCTATTTAAAACAAACAAACAAAGCTTTAAACGTCAGTCACAGGATTGATTTTATAGTTCAGCAACACAGAACTTACCTAGCATGTGGGTGGCCCTGGGTAGGTCCCCAGAACAGTAAACAAATAAATACCAACAAAAATGTCTCAGACCTACATCTTCCTCAAGCTCCACCCATTTTCTTGGATCTCCTTTATAACAAAATCCCTTGAATGGATTGTTTACATACAGCCTCCAGTTTTATTTCTCTCTCTTACCATTTTTGGTTGAGCCATTTTTATCAAGTTTTAGTCCCCAACTCTCCAAAGAGAAAAATCCAGTCACAGTTTACCAGTGATCTGGAATTTTCTCAGACTCTTGAATAGTGAGAAATTAAACTTCTATTGTATTTATGCATTGTACTTGGTTATGTTTTTTAATCACAAAAGTCTGTTCCAGCTCATGTGATGGAGCTAATAACTTCCACATTCATAGTGCCGAGCTTGAATACCTCCCCTGCAGTGTATCTTTGTCTACTCAACTGCCTACAACACAAGCAACTGAATATGTAGGAAGAGTCTCAAACTTAGCATAGCGATACTAAAGGTTTAATTTCCTTCCCCAAGAAGCTGCTCTCAGTCAGAAAATATCCCTCCCTTTGTTGCTCTTACTTCTGGAGCCATCCCGTTGTCCACGACTTCTCTCCCTTCCAATCTGTTTGCCAAGAAAGGCTGCCATCTTCTAGGTTCCATTAGCTTCCTGACTACCCCAGCTGTTTCCCTCCTCCCACAATCCTCTGAATATGGAGGCAGATAGTCCCAAGAACAGAGGTCAATGCCAGTCATCTCTCTACACAAAACCTCCTCTAGAGGCTTTGCCTCGCATCATCCTGAAGCGAGAACCCAGGGCACAGGACACATTCAATAAACAGGTGCCCTCACCTTGACTTGCCAAGCCTACTAGTGATCTTTTTTCTACCTGTCTGGTAGGTAACTATTCACTATGCTCTCTTCCTCCTCACAGACTCCTGGTCTCCTTTCTCTCTTCTACACACACACACACACACACACACACACACACACACACACAGAACTCCTCCACTACCCAAGTCTCACTGAACTCCAGGCTGCAGCCTGTCAGCTAGTCAACCCCTCCCCGAGGCGCTTCCTCCAGAATCTAGAGTCTAGATCATCTCATGACTCACTCCTGTTCTTACAGGCCTCCTGTCAGTCAAGTTTTAAACTCTGCTTTGGGACGCCTCTCCATTGTTCTTCCATGCAATAGACACTGCCGTGGGAAAATGACAATGAGCTGAAATGGCCTCCTCTCTCCTGTTGTATCAAACAGGAGAGCGACCTTCCTGGAGAGTTTCCTAGAAGAGGAGGCCCATAAACTAAATCTTATGGGGGAAAAGAGTTAAGGGGGAGGAAAGAAGGGCTGATAAGGAGAGTCTTTTAGGGAGATGGCGTGTATGTGGGTAGGCAGCAGAGGCTGCTGATCGGTCTTATCTGTCCCCAGACCTGGTCATGCGCTATGATATGAGCACTGGGAACAGCTCGGTGGCACGCGTGGTGGAAAGACGTGACAGGTCACAAGGATGACACAGACAAGGGAGCCGAAAATAGAGAGCATGACTGCGAGAGCACTGCCAGTGACAAACGGGGACGTCCAGACGGGAGCTTCAAAAGGGGGTCCCGAAGCAGAGACAGTTCATCCTGTGGGAAAAGGTCAGGAGCGGGAGTCCTCAGACAGGAAGATACAGAGCTGTGAAGACTGAGCTTCACTGGGCTCCAGGGTATCATTGTTCTTGGGATCCAGCCCCGTGCAACTTCTCTCCCTTGAATCTGGGCTGGATCTGTTACTTGCTTTGACCCAGTGGTTCTCAACCAAGGAGGGACCCCCCCCCCTGCCCTGAAAACGTTTACAATGTTTGGCAACAAAGGGGATGCTGCTATAGCAAGCTCGGTGATGCTAACAGATAGAATTCGGGATGTTGCCATGCGGTTCACAGTTCCAAACACCAAAGACTCACCTGGTTCACACTGTCAAGTGTGCTGAGATTGAGAAGCAGGCAGAACACAACCTAACCTTTTATCTCAGTAAGAACTAGACATTAAGATGATCTAAGACCACCAATGTAGCGCATCGGCAGGCCGTTTGCCAAACATGCTCTGTTCCCTGGGTTCAAAACAAAATCCAACAACAACAAAGCCAGAAGAGCTGCAAAGCTTTCTCTCTTGGAAGCGGGATGGCCAGGCTCTATTTATTCCAGCTCGGGAACTCATGGAGATATCACAGGGGGAGGCCACGTGAAAAGGAAGGAATCCTAAGGAAGGCTTCACAGAGACCAACTATGACTCCAAGTAAGAGAATGCCCTAACAAAAAAGTAGGCCCCAGAGGTACCAGGTCAGGTAAGCTCATCCAGGCAGCCTCCAGCCATCTGAGCCATCTTGGCTGAAGTAGCTGGTCTGCGAACTAAGAAGTTTTCTCGGATACTCCAGCATTACACTTAAGGACCAGACAGTGTTATTACTTAACCCTGTTTGTAAATGAATCTTAAGAGCAAATAAATAAGATTTTGATTTAAAAACCAATTCTTAGAATGATTTGACACACCCCAGTATGTAAAATAACAGCCAAAACATGTATAGATAGTGTTCTTTCTAAGTACTTCTTAACTATGCTATATGAGATGGACTCTACTATGCCCAACGCATCTTAGCCTTGAGGAAATCTACGCACAGAAGTACAGGGAAGTTAAGGTCCCATTCAGTGTTAGCACAACTTGGGAACAGAGTTGGCTTGACTCCAAAGGCAACATATGCACCTATATACCCCATATGCCCTATATACCATAGTCACACATCCATTCACTTAACATTTATGGAGAATCCACCATGTGCTAGATGCTGCTCTGTGTTCACAGAGTACCTAGGGGACCAGAACAAAAGAAAATTCCTGAGCTCAGGGCACTTACTTCTAGTGAAGTCAGAGAAGCTAAAGAAGTATGCCATTGGGTGGTAAGACTCCACCCATCTGTATGTATGATGTGACAAATATTGATTGGTGCTCTGACTGTACCATTGGGTGGGAAGACTCCACCCATCTGTATGATGTGACAGACATTGATTGGTGCTCTGACTGTACCATTGGGTGGGAAGACTCCACCCATCTGTATGATGTGACAAACATTGATTGGTGCTCTGACTGTACCATTGGGTGGGAAGACTCCACCCATCTATCTGTATGGTGTGACAGACATAAACCAGTGTTCTGGCTGCCAGCCATCTAGCCAAGCACACTCATTTCCACCAGGAAATTATCCATTCTATGAGACAGAGTCTGTGAAGGCTGTTACTAGAGGTGACCAACTCTGCTGGCTATGTCAGCTCAAGTGACTTTCCTGTGTGATTTATCTCTTCAGAATACTGATGTGGGATTCTTCTCTGTATGCTGTAAATATGTTTCATTACTATTGGCTAATAAAGAATCTGCTTTGGCCTATGGCAGGGCAGAATAAAGCCAAACAGGAAATCCAAACAGAGATTTATAGAGAGAGTGAACAGAGTCATGTCGAGTGAGATGTTATGTAGGAGAAAGATGCCTGAAACTTACCAGTATCCACAACCTTGTGGGGATACATAGATAAGTAGAAATGGGTTAATTTAAGACATAAGATCTAGGTAGGAATATGCTTAAGCTGTTGGCCAAGCAGTGTTGTAATTAATATAGTTTTTTGTGATTATTTGGGTCTGGGCGGCTGGGAATGAAGGAGCAGTCTCCACCTACAGAATACTAGCAAAAAGATTGAGAATGTTTGGGGTTCCATCCCAACGGGGCTCCCAAATAAAACTATTGAAAGATTAAAGTTACTCAGACTTCTACCCCTGCCCTGCTTTAACCTGGTTAGAGGCCTTACTCTACAAATGCACTGTTGATTCTGTGAGCTACCTAATAGCCTCCTGGTAAAGTCCTGCACCAAACTAGGAAAGGCCTGGCTCTGGGGCTTGTGCTGAAAGGGCTCCAGATCTGCTCTTCAGGAGGAGGTCTCTGGGCTAATGGGGAGGAACTGCAGAGAACCAAGCAAACAGCGGTGTCCCCTACCCTGATCCCTAGAAGGTCCAGCTCCAGCATCTAATTGGGAACAGCTGGTGTTTCCTCAATCTTATGTAAAATCCTAAGCCAAGCTGCTCCGCACTGCCTTCCTGAAACTGTATTACCTCAGGAAGCGCTCTGAGCAATTCTGAAGCCCACATTGAAAGCCATTTTCACAGTCAAGACTAAGTGTGAGGCATGGCACAGGTTAGACAAAAGGGGCTAAAACCAAACTGTGGAGAAAGCCTGGGTCAGGACTGAGCCTGGCTTCAGAACCAGCAGCATGCAGACAAGAAAAACCAGATTCCTAGGGCCCATCTAAACTCACCCAACCAAAATCTCATGACAGGGATCAGAGATGTTCAGTTCCACACACTAACCAATGAGTGTGAGACCCCAAATTTGATAGCCAAGGTTTTCGATGCTGGACCACAGCCCCTTAGGAATGTAGTCTAGTTTTGTATGTGGATGCATGCCCTCCCTAAAAGGCAGATTCTGATTCAGAAATGGAGTCTCTGCTAAGTTCCCGATGACGACTCCTGTTGGGTCCCAGAGTCTGGGGGAAGCTAAGCAGGAAGCTGGCATCAGAAGGCAGGGAGAGGTGGGAAGAGATGCCAAAAAGGAGAGCTTGGTACTCACGCCTTGGCAAATGGACAGAATGCAGTCTTGGAGGCAGCAAAACCAACAGCTCAGCTTCACTACAGAACTGTGGCCATCCTCCCAGCTTAACCTGTGTGGCTCATAAGCAGTTACAAGACCCGATCCATTAATTATGTCCCCAAATAGCTCCTCCGCTGCGCCCCAGTCTCTCTGACTCCTTGTTCAGCATTTTAAGATGAAACAAAGACAAAGGAGGTGATTCTGAAGTTCAGACTCATGCAATTAGGTGCTTTGTTCTTAATTAGAGTGTAAAGTTCTCTTTTCGAAAGCCATTGAATCCGTGTAGATAATCAGTTTTGTGTTTACCGTTCTAATAAAAACTACTTCACATTATGAAAACCAAAGCGTCTAAAAAGCTGACATAGATTCCAAATGATGTATGTGACAGAATCAAATTATCCTGACGCACTTGTGCACATTTGATTACCAGACCTGGACCCTCCCTTTCCGTTCACTGAAGCGTTCACTAGTAATCACCGCTAAGGTATTATGCCGAGTGCTGGCGCCTGTTCCTGACAGCAGATGGTCCCACAGGCCTCATTCAGAAACCTGGAAACGGAGCCTTTGCAAGGAGTTTAATCAGAATCTTCGGATCCACTCCATTGTTGGATTTACTTATTTAATGGAAGACTATGTGCAAATCCCTTCTCTGTGTTCTCTGGAGGAAACCCAGAAATGAAGGTAGAGTTCCAGATGGTAAGAAATAAACAACAGGTGGTCTGGGTTTTGCTCAAAATTTGAGTCCCGTGAAAAATGGATGTGGATTTGTTGTTTGAGTCATTTCCCTTCCAGATTTCAATGTATACCGCTCAACATAAAGTGGGACATATTTATATATATGTGTGTGTTATTTGTGTATATGTATACATGTATATGTGCATACACATATACATTACACTTTATTTTATGTGTGTTTGTGTGCATATGTGTACACACGTGTATTGTGTCACACATGTGGGGATCAGAGGACAATTTGTGTGAATTGGTTCTCTCCTTCCACTTCATAGGTCTCAGGGTTTGAACTTGGGTCATCAGGCTTGGCAGCAGGCAGCTTTACCAGCTAAGTCATCTCACTGGCCCTAAAGTGGGTTTTGAATAGCCGCAAAACTACAATTGAATTGAGATTCTGGTAAGTGTAAGCAGTACATTCAGGACAAAAGAATCAGGAGAGCCCCAGAGCCCTTTATGCCTATGTACAGAAGTATACTAAGCCACAAGTCTGAAAATACTCTGATTTATACACAAATTATTTCTAAGTTATATATTTTCAGCACATATGAATAATATTAAAAGTATGTTTTAAACACTCATATAAATTCTTTATGATAGGGCTAAGCGGTTTAAAGAAACTCCTGTAACTGATTAGGAGAGAACTGGAGACAGGCAGAAAGGAGTCCAGGGCCGTGTGAGACTGGGAAAGTCATGCAACATGGGAAGGGGGTGAAGGGAAACATGGGAAGGGGTGAAGGGAAACATGGGAAGGGGGTAAAGGGCATCATGGGAAGGGGTGAAGGGCATCATGGGAAGGGGTGAAGGGCATCATGGGAAGGGGTGAAGGGAAGCATGGGAAGGATTGGGGTGAAGGGCAGCATGGGAAGGATTGGGGTGAAGGGCAGCATGGGAAGGGGTGAAGGGAAGCATGGGAAGGGGTGAAGGGAAGCATGGGAAGGATTGGGGTGAAGGGCAGCATGGGAAGGACTGGGGTGAAGGGCCATTGGGCTAAGACACAGGTCACAAAGGAGGTAGAGAAAGAGAGATACAGCAGCACCTCAAAATTACCATGAAATACTTGAGAAGAAAGGCAAAGTATCAAAAGCAGCTCCATTCCTGGGAGAAGACCAAACTGGACCGAGGTATCTAGAACAACCACCCACACAGCATTCTCTGTCCAACAGCACTGCCAGTCTACTGTCGTACTTCCTAGATGGCCTAAGTTTTATATATTATCCATGTATGTTTCTATCTTCCATTTTTTCAATTAGAATACCAGACCATGATGCCAGGTCATATCTCTATATATTCCCCAAATCTAGATCTCACTATAGTAAACATATAACAAAATATTAATTGGAGGAATTAATAAATGAAGCTGAGAAAGGGACTTGAAGAGAAGAAAAGACCAAGAAATACAATGACCCAAATAGAGATCCTATAAATAAAGACTGGAAATGATGGCAAATAAAAACACAGTTATTACGTAACCTAAGATCTAAGCAGTTGTACGCTATACTGTGAGTATTATTTGTCCTGGCCCCAGCACATACTGGGGCTTGGTGCGTAATTAGTAGTGTTAAGAGTTGGAGCCTTTATGGCGTGATTAGATTAAGAGGGATTAATATCGTTCTCATGACACTAGATTCATTTCCTTGGAATGGATTAGCAGTGTAACAGCAGGCTGTTATAAATAGAGCCAGAGGCTGTGTGTTTAACTTAAGGACAAAACCCTGGCTAGCATGCACACAGCAGAGCGTCCAAACACACAACTGTACTGCACCCCAAAGGCCCCCATCTCTCTTCAACATTCCCTGCATGCGCTGTTGCTTTCTACCTCACTGAGAAGCAGCATGAGGCCCTCACTAGTAGATAACATTGATTCACCTGACCTTCCCCACCTCTGGAACCGTGAGCCCCGAACAAGCCCAGCCTCAGGAACTCTGGTAGAACAACAGAAACCAGATTAAGACAATATACGAGACTCTAAACACATTCGAACTCCAACTAAAGCATCAAAGAAACATTGTAAAATATTTATGAGCATGACAATAAAAGAATATAGCAGTTCTCAAAGAGAAAAACCGGTCCCCTCGATTCCAACTTAAAGGACCTACAGACTCCAGAAAACCTCCAAGCCTTCCCACCCTTGGCTGCAGAAAAGAGCCTTCCAGAAAAGTTTCCTTGCCCTGGGGCATCTTTGAACCCTCTGTGTAAAAATCACGCTGGAGGGAGCATCAGAAGTTACCAGGGCTCTGCTCAGAAAAAAAGGAGAAAATGCCAAAAGAGAAACAGACCTTATAAAGCTAGCAACTAGCCAGAAGAGAAAATTTGACAGGCCAGCCCTTCTAGTGCTCCCTTTCCTCTCAGACAATGTCTTATTGTTCCAACTATGTTTATCTGAGAGGAGACAAAGCCCCGGCTGTGTGCCTGTCGTTGGGTACCTCCTAGTACTTCTTTTACTAAATGTCTTGGTGATGCAGGACTCATGCTGAAGAGGCCAGAGTAAGCAAAGGACAAAGGGGCAACTTGGGCCTCTATCAGGAGAGGGAAGGTGCCCCCAAGGCACCTTCTCCGTCAGAGAATGGTCTTGAATTGGTCCTTGGCTTGTGTGCATCCATTGCCTGCTGCTGTCATCTCCAGAGCTATGGCACACTCACAGTCTCCATCCTGAAAAGGAACCAAGGCATTGGTGAATCTCACACTGCTGATTACCTCCCAAATTTATTCAACTTATTACAAGGCAGCATCTCACTATGTGGCTCTCGCTATCCTGAAATTCACTGGGTAGATCAGGCTGGCCCTGAACTCACAAGATCTGCCTGTTTCTGCCTCCTGAGTGCTGGGATTAAAGGTGTGTGGTCCCCCCCCCCCCCCGCTATGCCTGGCTAGCAGACACTTATTTTATAAAGGTTAAATAAATGCTGAAAATTATGTTTGCTTTCGTTGTTGTTGTTGCTGTTCCATGTGATTTTTTAAGTTGCATTCCTTTATTTGAGGAGAGGGGATGTAGAAGTCAGAGGACAACTTGTGTGAGTTGGTCCGTCTGTCCTTCCACTAAGCAGGTTCCAGGACCACTCAGGTCATCAGTCTTGAAAGCAAATGCCTTCACCCACTGAACCATCCAGATGGCTCCAATGATAGTTTTGAGAAATAGTATTAAGTAAAGCTTTGGTGGATTATAGGAAATACATTTAAATTTATTTTTCCACTTGCTTCTATTGTTTTTATTGCTGTTTGGTTCAATATTAGAAAGTGAATTCAAGGTCTTGTGCATACTAGGCAAGAGATCTACCATGGAGCTATAGCCCTAGTCCTTGAAAATTGGCCATTGTGACCATAACTACCACACAGATGTATTTTCCAGAAAATATTGATACTTTTTCCTCCCACTCCCACATTCTATTTTTATAACACTGGGTACTATGAGAGTTTCTTGTTTCTAGATTGTCAGGATTATACCACAGCCTAAATTTGGTAAACTGTTGATGCCATCTAAGTCTGTCCCAGATTCTTCTTTTTCCTTTTTAATGGAAAATTAACATATCTATAATAAGGTGCACAGCACATCAGTCTTGAGCATATAGCTTAATGAACTTTGGCATGTTCTCATTGAAAAATGACCACTAAGATCAAAATGTATTTCCAGTACCCTCCAAGATTTCTTTCAACCCTCTATCAGGCAGCCCTCTCCAAAAGGTAACTGTTTTGATGATTTCTTTTTATCACAGATTAATTTTATACATCCTGAAACTCTTATAAATATAACCATAAACTGTGCAATAATGTACTGTGATAGATAATTATGTGCTTGTGTGCACATTCCCAAGAGTTCAGGCTGCAATGAATGTGTTATGAGGGTGACTCAGGAGCACAGGAGGATGGGCCTATCCTGACTATCTGTCCATCCATCCATAATTCTTTCTATCTATCTATCTACCTATCTATCTATATCTCTCTATCATCTATCAATCATCTATTATCTATCGACATCTATTAATCTTCTATATCTATCTGTCTGTCTGTCTATCTGTCTATCATCTGTATACTACCTACCTATCTATCTACATATCTAATCTATCTATCTATCTATCTATCTATCTATCTATCTATCTATCTATCTATCACTTATCTATCAAAACCGATTACCCTGAAACTTGCTAAGTAGTCTAGACTGGCCTTGAATTTACAACTCAGCTTCCCCAGCCAGCCAAGGGCTGGAACTGCAGGCCTTCATTGCCACAGCCCACACACCCGACTTTTGAAGGAAGGGAAACGTGTTCAGACTTGTGGCAAAGCCATAGTGGGATCAAAGGTAAATATTTACTCTCACTGAAACAGTGATTTCCAAAGTGTGGCTTCAAACCACCCGGACCAGACTGACCTGGAGTCCTCGTGACAGCTGCCAGTTACCACCACTTACCTCCTGCTTTCTTCACTAATAATCTGCATTTATTGAATTACACATTCATTTTAAAGATCGGCATACAAATGGATTTCATTATGACACGTTATATGTATATGTCATTTCTAAGTGATAATCTGAATTTAAACATGCCACTTGGATTTCTGCTTTTGTTTTGGCTGTTTGCAGGTTTTGTTTTGTTTTCACACTTTGATTAGAATATAGGGATCCAATATTATAACCCAAATGGAATGGTGGAGCAGGTTATAAAGAAGTTCAGGTCTAAGTGTTTGGATTAAATCCAAGTGGGTACGGTAACTCCATTAAAGAAATTGTTAAAGGGAAGAAATTTTAAAAATTAATATAAGTAGCCTTGGTTAGCGATGTCTTTCCTACTTCTCAACTGTGGCGCTGGCGAGGGGCTCTGTGACCATGATGCCTTAACTAAAGGCCAAAGCAGAAAGGGGTATTTTTGTCTCTTGCCCCCTCTCTATAGAGAGGAAACCTGCTCTATAAAGGGATTTCTAAGTAAAACTACAGGAGGACTTTGGTTAGGCCTGAGCTCCTGCAGTAGACCCAACAGAGGAAACAAGCTCACCTTCTGCCCCACAATTCCCATCTCAGTTATCTGATGGGAAGTGAGACCAGAGAGCAGGGGCCGAGGGGGGAGCTTGAGAAATGGAAGCTCAGCCCTAACACCAGGAAGTTCCTTCTAGCTGATGGGAGGGCAAAGGGAGGCTGAGGCCACCAACCCGCTCCTCACCCTTCTGCTGGATTTTTTGCACTCTGTTTCCACCTGGGAAGCTACGTTTAATGAGCTGGTGGGTTCATTAAACACTTGTTCTGCTCTATAGACTGCTGGAGTCTAGAACCACAGTGAAAAGCCAAGATGGGTGAAGCTGTTATTTTTGTCTTCTGTCAAGCCGGATAGTAAATATTCTGGGCCTCCCCAACCACACAGTCTCTGTTACACCTACACAAATGTGCCTTTGTAGCAGGAGACAGAGAGTAACCCTAAAATATGTAAATCAGTGAGCCTGGCAGAGTTCCAAGAAGCAGCAGCACTTGTGAAATCAGGTGGGCAGGATTTGGCTGGTGCGAAGGAGAAATTCACCCAGCCCAGATACAAATTTTATTTAGCCTAGTGAGAGACTTAAAATACAACATTTAACTCCAAAAAGCTCATCCCATGATAGCAACTCCTACCAAAAACTACGTTTTTAGTGACTTTGGTTTTAAACTAATATAAATCTGGAACAAATTATGGGGGGAAAAGACCCATAAAATCTAGACTGTGATGTCTTCTACAAGATGAGAAGCGATGAGAAGTAAGGATGGGAGTCGGAGGACACAGAGGGAATTCTTCCATAAGATTTAAATAAAGTTAAGAGATTTATTACCAAACACACGGAATTTGCTTACCCCTGAACAATAAGGAAAAGAAATAAAACTAGCTTGAATAATATACGGAGACAACTGGGGACATTTGAATACAGCCATTATGCTAGATGATAAATCAGTGTTTCATTTTCCAGATGTGATCATGGTATTGTAGTTTTTATAGAGAATGATATTATGCTGGAGGAATATGGTAGTGTTTGGGGTCATGTGCAGACCACTTTAGTGAAAACCAGAATGGAAGGAGGAGAAGGATACAGTCCTCACAGCAAATACATTTAGGTGACGGCAGACATGGTGTTGGCACATTTTGTTGTTGGTTAGGTTTTCATTCTTTGAGACAGGGTCTCCCAGCTGGACTACAAGTTGGTGTATAGTTCATGATGGTATCAAACTCTCAGCAATCCTTCTGCCTCATCCTCCCAAGTCCTGGCATTACAGGTATGAGCCACCATTCCTGACTCCATACACAGGTTTGCACTTGCTACTATCTCCATTTCTCTGTGGTTTTGAATTTAATAAAATAGAGCAAATAAAAGTTGCAGTGATCAGTCTGTAGACTTCTAGTCTTTCCTTCTGAGATCTCGGGCCCTCGTTTACAACTTCCATATCTGCGTCTGCTCATTTTTGTGCCGTCCCTTTCTTCTCTCTCCCTTCCTTGAGTCTCCTTCCTTCTCTGTGAGGTATAGAAAGTGGACCAGAACCAGAATGAACTGACAGAGGCAGGGTTGCCAAGGTGACAACATCCCTGCCTCAGGGGACGGATGTGCCCGGAGGCAGGCATGAGTCCTCTTTCATCTTACACTTTTTCTTTTTTTTCCTGGAACAGCCCAGATTCCCTTCAGCCAGGGCTGGAGGGGTAGGTGCTCTCTCTCTCTCTCTCTCTGACCTTCTATTTCCTTCCTCTTCCCTTGGCAGTTACAGAACGCGGCAGCGAAAACTGGGGGTGGGGGCAGGGGTGGCGCGCTTGGCAGCCACAGGTTAGACACATCACTTAACTTTTGTAAGCCCGTTTCTTTATTTATAAATGGAACAAACCATTTTTCATGCTATGGCCAAGTGTCATAATGTAATTTTTCTTTGCTGCGCAAGAGGTTTCTAGATATCGCGACATTAATCTGGGGTAATTGCTGAGCTCAGCCTGAAGCAAGCCTTTTTGTTCTACAAGAATGAGTAAGAACATGGGAGAGGGAGAGAGAGGGGAGAGAAAGGAGAAGAGGAGAGGGGCGAAGGAAGAAGAGGGGAAAGAAAGAGAAAGAGAAAAGAGGAGAGAAAGGGAATGTGAAATAGGAAGTCTTACAGGTTCCCGAGGGCAAAGTGCAAGGCCCTTTGAAGTCTTTTATGATTCCAGTCTGCCCAGATAGTATCTGTGGCTTTTCAAGCCTTTCCGGAAGAGCAATCACTAGGCTCTTGCTAAAATGTGGACTTGGTTTCCTTGAGTCAGGAGAGGCTCTGAACACCCCAGGTTCCTGGGGTTGGGGATGGGTCTTCTTGCAGGCACAACAGACAGACCACAGGGCATTAGGGAGCCATATTCTTTGTAGTCTCTCCTCGGTGGTGCTGTCCTTTGAGGCAGCAGTCCACTTAACAGCCCGTTTTCAGTTTGCAGTCCCTTAAACTGTTTCTTTCACTGCATTTGAATGGAGGGAAACTGCTTTTCAGAAAGAACAAACAGTAGGGTGAACTGTCTGTTGAGACCACACTAAAGAATATACAAAGAATAAATACACACAGAGGGAGGGAGGGAGGGAGGGAGGGAGGGAGGGAGGGAGGGAGGGAGGGAGGAAGGGGAGGAGGGAGAATTTAAATGCAACCCTGAGTTCTCTATGAGAGCAGGAGTGGGCATTCCTGCGTGAAGTAGGCAACGAGAGGAATTCTGGGCACTGTCTTGATGCTTCTGTTTCTACAACATTTGGAGCCCCACAATCTCTGGTAATCAAGAGCGACAAGCCAGGGTTTAGTGGAGTCCCTGGTGTGAGCACAGAGAACTTCTGTGGCCCTTTGCTTCCTTCTGCTCTTGGCCTACAAGCTAGTACTTGTAGCGTTCTGCTCCCCTGGGCGAGGGTGAACCCTGGGCCAGGAGGAACGCCAGTTCTTCTGAAGCACTGGAGGCCGTTCACTTGCCCAGCAGGTTCTGCCCAAATCAGGACATTCCTTTATGAGCCCCAGTTTCTAGTAGTGCCCAGAGATTTTGTAATTACTTTGCTTAGCATGTTTCATATCTGTGGAGTGTTGTATGAAAGAATTGAATAAATTTCTCATCCAAAATTGTCAAAAAATAGTTGGAAATTATATATATAAAACACGAAAACAACAAATATATATTGGAGCCTACTAAAAAGCCAAGAGTTTGGTTAGGAACTATGGAAAGTAAAAGTTGATAAGACACCCCACTGCTAATAAAAGTTTAAGATTAGCAAAGGGGACAGACAAACACATTTTAAAAGGCATAAGACTCAGATAAATGAAAGAAATAAGTTGTAGGTAAGATTGGAATGATGAAGTCCATTCAAGAAGAATGTGCGGGTGCCCAGTGCGTGTCATAGGCATGTTTTCTGTATGTGGGACTGAGTGCCTTGTGCCACCACCAGCCCCCCCCCCTCCAACCTGGGAATAAGACCAAAGGAAGAAGAAAGCCCTCTAAATTCTTTAAACAACTGTTTGCATTTTTCTCCGCCGTTAGCTGGTTATCATCCTTACCCACTGCACACAGCCAGGACACTCCTTTACATCCCTTGATTGACAGCAACTAGGCCCTCAGAATACCAACTGCCTCTCACTCTGCCTCTACGAGATATTCTTAGCACACAGATTTTTATATTGATATTCTTATCTGCTGTGAACTTCCTGCCACTAATAGCAGATACCCTAAGAAGAACTCTGCAGGCTTAGGAACGACTGTTGGTGATTTTCTAGTTGGAAAGGAAAAGATTGGTGTTATAATTAGATATTGAGACATAATTCCCAATGCTTCGGTCTGAGGAAGTGGGCCTTGGGGAGGTCAGCAGGCCCTGGGATGAGTGGGCCTTCATGAATGGGATTAGTGACCTTCTAAGAGAGTCAAAAGACCTGTGCTCTTGCCTGGTTTCTACTATTATGAGAGAAGTTGGCAGGGGATTCATATGTGCTTCCTTGCAGACAAAACACTGTACTTTGGAGCCAATTTTCAGTTGAACATGATATGATTAAGTAGTAGCCAATGAGAAGGGAGGTAGTGAGCAAGATGTACAGATTCTGAGTGACTTCATTAAAGAAAAGTTCCCTCTAGCAGGCAAGAGATGAGGATATAAGGATGAGACAGCCTGGACCAGGTAGGTAAGGGGGTACAGTTGGACTAGAAGAAGAAAAATGCAAAAGGGTCCTGGGTCCTGGAAGAGTAATTTTGCAGTTTTGCATCTGGGTGTGAGATACACCAAGAGGCCTTTTCCTGCAGAGACACTAGAGTTGAGTCACCTCCTGTTTCTTCCGTACTTGTATTCTTTCCGCTGTGTTTACATCTTCGTCTCTGATCTAACTAGAGCTTCTGCACTTTGTGTCTCTGTCTTTGTCGTCTGTCTGTCTTTTCCTCTGGTGTTTGGGATTGAGCCCAGGTTTGCTCTTCTTATGTGTTCTCTGAGGAATGTATCTAACTCCATCACTGTCCAAACAGCCACCTAGTTATCTTGATACTGTTTATTATGAAGTCTATACTCAGACTCAGAAAATATGAATTTGAAATTCTACCACCATCACATATGGAACAACCTTGTCTACCAGCTCTCCTGCTTGAGACTTTAGCTGCGGTCACATTGGCTCTGGATCTACCAGGTTATGTGTTTAGCGCTGAAGGGGTTAATCACAGAGGTCTAGCATTTAGTTTAAAAGTTGATGCTAACTAGGTCCTTCCTTTAGCGCTTTGTTATATTTTCCAAGACATTTTGATATATTTTTTTCCCCACAAACTTATTTCACATCAACTTTTTTAGTTCCTGAAAAAAAAAAAGGTACTTTTTTGGAATTTGGGGATTGTATTAAAATAACTTAGAGAAGGAACTGATAATTCATCTTTATGGTTTTGAGATTTCAAAAGAAAAAAGTATGTGTTTACACTTTTTTCAGCCTTTTCTGTGTTTTTAAAGATCTTTTTACACATAATTTTTTATTACATTTTGTGTGTGTGCAGACACTTGGGCTTTCAAGTGGAAGCCACAGGACAAATTCTGAGAGTCCGTTCTCTCTTTCCATCTCTCTAAACGTTGTCAGGTTTGGGGGCCTCACTGAGCCCTCTTGCCAGGACTCTTTTATATTTTTCTTTCTAGAAGACTGAACTTTCTTTCCTGGCTGGGTTGCCGTACACAGCCAAGGTTGACTTCAAATGTCTAAGCAGCCTACAGGTGGCCTCTAAGTCTCAGTGAATTCTAAGATTATCAGTGTGTCCCACCACACTCAGCTTTGACTGTATTCGTGTGTGTGTGTGTGTGTGTGTGTGTGTGTGTGTGTGAGAGAGAGAGAGAGAGAGAGAGAGAGAGAGAGAGAGAGAGAGAGAGAGAGAGAGAGNAGAGAGAGAGAGAGAGAGAGAGAGAGAGAGAGAGAGAGAGAGAGAGAGAAAGAGAGAGAGGTCTAATTTTGGCGTTTTATTTTAAAAATCTGCCTTAAATGAACTTCAAAAGAAGCATAATACGGTTTCTGTGTATATGAATATTCAGGTTTTACAAGCTGCGTGTTAGTTCCATACCCTGCCTGGTACTTCACTGGAATGTTTAGTAGGGCATACATTGTATAATTGATTATATTTGGGCAGTACTATCTGATAGAAATCTAGCACAGCCTTGCATTCTAGTAGCTAAATTAATAATATCTCAAGGAAGTCAGTGTTTTGTTTGCCAATGTGGAATAATAAAGCTATAGACATGAAGACAGCAGACCTGTCGTATGTTAGTGTACAAAAAGTGCTTGTCAGATTTTGGATTCGGACAGACTAGGAATATTTCTAGTTCCCAACGGGATTTGACTTAATATGTCAATGATCAGTATTTAGATATAAAATCAGCTCAAAATTATTAATAAGACTCACGTTCTCTCTAATGCAAACTATTCAAATCCTACTATATGTGTACATTTACAGCACTTGCAGTTTAGATCTTCAACTCCCATCAGAAGCATCTTATGTGAACTTAGACGTCATAGCATTTAAAGAGGTATATTCACATGCCCAGAGTGTTCCTACTGAAAACATTTGTCACTGAAATGAGCACGAACAAGCACCCAGGCAGAGTATACGGATCCCTGCTCAGGGAGTTTTCCTGTAAATATGAAATTATCTCCGAAGTGTTTAACTACCACAGATTTTCTGTGAAAAAAAAAACCCAGCACACCCCAGTCATTTAACACTAGGGTTCATTTTTAATCTATAAAAAAGTTGTTCTCCTCAGGTGGTGGTGAAACAAGTCTGTAAGCTCAGCATTTGGGAGGCAAAGACAGGCGGGTCTCTGAGTTTGAGGCTAGCCTGGTTTATAGAGAGTTCTAGGACAGCCAAAGCTACACAGAGAAACCCTATCTGGAAAAACCAAAACCAAAAATAAATAAATAGACAAAATAAAGTCTCAAAGGCTAACTGGTTTCTAAGCCTTCATATGTGTGCTCTCTCTCTCTCTCTCTCTCTCTCTCTCTCTCTCTCTCTCTCTCACACACACACACAGAAATACATACACACTCACACAAACACACACACAAGAGGAAATGTTCACACGAAGGAGATCACATCATCCTCTGAATACAAAGGTGATACTGACGAATTTGTCCTTATCCTAGTGGCCTGGCCAGCAGAAGCACTGTGAGCATGCCTCAGAGGACAGTAAGACAGTTGAGGTGTCAAGTTCAAAAGTTGTGACTGATGTAATTTCTTCCCTGGGCTTCTTGCAAACGCCAGTCAGGAAGTACCCTGCTGAGGCAGGAAGGCCACACGGATGTGAAGCAGAGAGGGTCTGGTCGTGAGAAATGTGTTAGCAACTTGAACAGATGTGGCTTGTGGGTGGGGGGGCAAGTCTTCCTTGTCCAGCCTGGGACAGCTGAAGCCACACAATGCCTTCACTGCCAGAGTCCAGCCATGGGTCATCTGCAGCTCCCACCTTACAGTGCCACTGCCCAGCCAAGGTCTAAAAACATTCAACAGCTGAACTGAAGGGACAATACTAATATCTCTCTTTAGACAAAGGCAATGTCCAGTGTACAGTTATTTTTAATAACAAAGATGTATCGAGAGCATAAAAGGCAAGGATAGAGAAAGTTAGTCTATTGAATTCTAAGAATTATTACAAAGAATAAGTTGACCCAGTCATCATGGAGGTCAGTGGGAAAATACTTTCCTTGTGTGCACAAAGGCCTAAGTTACTATATCCAGCACTTTAAAAAAAAAAGCAAATAAAGTTGGAGATAGATAGATAGACAGACAGACAGACAGATAGATAAATAGATTTTTTTTCCCAAGTATATTGTGGAGCGCTTGTATATTTGAACCTGAGTTTGATCCCTAGCACTACAAACATGTATGTGCATGTATGTATTTATGCATACACACATGTAATTTGAACATTATTCTGATTTTTATATGAAAAATGTAAGAAGTTTACATTCTTGTAAAGAAGGAAAACGTTCAGACGAACAGATGCTACATAATTCCGAACAGCAGTAGTTTCCTGTGGCTCCGGAAGATGGTGGAGTTGGTCTCACTCCTCTCCCTCTGAGGCATTTTCCTAGGCATGGGTAACCTTTGACCTCTGTCACTTTCTGGGTAGTGTGGGGCTAGTCTTATCCCCCCCAAACTTCTGACTGCCCCTAAGGACTAACGGGCTGCCACTCTCGGGTGAAGGGAGATAGCAAATCAGACTATCATAGCTTGGTAGAAGTGAACAGATGAACTCAGTGGTATGTTCTCTCTCTGGCTATTTGGCTCACAGCCCAGCAAAAGCCACGTCTCTTCTCTCCTCTCTTAAATTAATGTGACCAGACCCTTGTATGAGAGAAGCTATAGCCGTCAAAGTTTCCAGTGATGCCTCCTCCTCCCCAATTGCAGGTTATCTTGGCCACATTTTACTGCAGTCCACAGTAACATAACTAACATTTTGACTGTCAGTCCTTTGTGTATGAGAAAGTTGATGTTCTCTAGCAAATAACACTAAGAAAAGCCTGGTGATCTCTCTTGAGCTCAGATCTTAGACTCTGCATGAAATGTGACTTCATGGCCTTGCCCTTATTTCTTGGGTCTCTGTGCTCACACAACGTCCCAGGCCTTTCCCCACTCTAGCCAGCTTCTCTTGGGCTACTGCACCTGCATCTGTCACCCTAATTGAAATACATCAATGGTTCCACTTTAGAGACAGCCTAGCTTTTGCCCAGTCTCCCCCAAAGGCACCTAGTACTAGAACATAGTTCCTCTTTCCAGGGGTTTAGGAAATAGTTCTGGCATTTATAAATGGATACATATATCTCAGTTAAAATAATTTTAGTTGACGAGGAGAAAGAGCAGATTCTGTTATAGTATATTTGAACTAATTCAAGTAAGAGGAAAAATCCACAGAGAAGTGTTAATGAGGTGATAGTGTTAACAGGCAGGCATATGCATCTGAGATCTGGTTATTTACAACAAGGTTCCATGACTGGTGAGATGGCTCAGCGGGTTAAGAGCACTTGCCAGACAAATCTGCGACTTGAGTTTGATTCCTGGAGGCCACATAAAGGTAGGAGGGGAGAGCCGACTCCACAGACTTGTCCCCTCATCCCCATGCATGTGACACACAAATTAATAATTTAATAAATGTTTTTAAGTGCCAAATGTGTAATGATTTCTTTTTTAAAATTTTATTGCATTTTTATGTATTCTCTGTGTGTAATATGCATGATGTCTCTGTGTGTGTATGTCTGTATGTGTGTATATATATCTGTGTGTGGGTCTCTGTATGTCTGTGTGTGTGTATGTCTGTGTGTGTGTGTATCTATGTGTGGCTCTGTGTGTGTGTATGTCTATGTGTGTGTCTCTGTGTGTGTATAAGTCTGTGTGTGTGTGTGTGTGTGTACATATGTCATGGTACGAGACTGGAAGTTATAGAACAACTTGAAGGAATGGATCCTCTCCTCCTATGGTGTGGGTCCTGAACTTCAGGCCTGACTGCAGGTGCCCTTGTCTAATGAACCGTATTACCAGCCCATGTGTGCTTTATGTTTTAACTTTTTCTAAGTGCAAATCTGTCCAGGGTTGAAAGATATTTACTCACTACGTAATGCAAATACCATTCCAAAAATACTTAGTATTGGAGGTTTTGACCTAGTTTAGGACCTGGGGCCTCAGTCATCAAAAACAATTCTTTTTAGTGCCCTGGTAACCTAACATTATTCACATGAAGTTTCTGGGAACTCAGTAATGATGAAATTCTTCCAAAGTCGAGTAGACAAAAGACAGCAGAAGCTGAGGCAGGAGGACTGTGATTTGAAATCAGCTTGGATTGCATAAGGAGATGATGTCTTAGGAGGACGCAAACAGCAAAGAAGAAACCCAAGTATCTAACTTCAAGCGAAGTCTGTGTTTTGTGTGTGTGTGTGTGTGTGTGTGTTTCTGATACTACCCATTTCAGGAACTATGTCAGAGTTCCATAGCCTGGGAGGCATGAAAAGTGACACAGGTAGAGGAGAAGCTAAGACTCTGCTGGGGGGGGGCATGGAGGGAGGGGAGACATGCCATTTAAAAAAATCTCCTGCTTCCCGAGGACACCTTGACAATTTTATGGTTTATCAGAAAGTGAAGGGCACATCAAGAAGGGGTCAGACGCTATGAGATCAAAGTCATCATCAAATTATACCCACAAATTGCAAACACAAGCCTTGAGGGAAGGCATCAGTATGCTCCCCTGGGGTGGATAAAGGTGTGATCTTGAAGGAATTAGCCCAAACATTTGAAGTGCTTAGTTTGGTACTCAAAAGATCACCTCTCTGGAGTTGACCGTGATTAATCAGAACGCTCAAATGGGCTGACGTTGCACTAGCCTGCAGTAATCAAGGACTTTTAGGCAAAGCAAACGTTCTTTCTTGTTTCCATGCACTGGAATGAAATGCAAAGTACAAGTAGCTGCACAAACACTAAGGTAGCAACTGTGGGTGACATTAACTCCCAAAAGCTTTCTCTGCCACCTTAAACATTTACATTGTTTTTCCTCGCTCAGATTCATACTGCAAGGGAGAGAAACAAAAATAAAAATGTTTCAAAATACAATGGACTCTGCCAAGGCCCGTTAACATTTGGGGAAAGCATCAAAATACAGCATTTAAAGCATTCACTTTCATTTCAAGCATTTCCCAGCACAGATCAACATTTGTTACAGCCATTCATTAATTCTTTTCAATTAAAATGAAAGAAAGAAAGGCTCCATTGAAGTCACCCAGGACACATTTGGACTGTCTCATAACTTTTGACAGGTTTTAATATAACGCTACAAACCTCCTCCAGCCTAGTAGTAGGCCTGGGAATACAGACATTTTGTGTTCATTCACAAGGTGTCTGGTTACCTTCCAGCCAGAGCTGAGTCTACCCCCTTTTCTAATGAATATTAATTCTTCCTGTAATGCAATCTGCTTTGCCACCTGTTGTTGAAAATATTCTCTTTCCAAGCCACTGGGAGATTATTCTGTTTACATTTCGATTGCACACAACTCCTGTGAGCCTTTCATCGGAACAAAATCAGTTCTGCCGCTAAATTATAAAAAATATTTCCTTAAATTCTAAACAATCTGAGCCGGAGTGATTGAGGTGGAACCTGGGTGAATCCAAAGAAGAAAATGAGGACTGATTGGCTAGCTTGGGTAATCATGTGATTGCCATGTGTGATGAGTAACATTAATTGTCTAATTGGACGCAATCTAAAGTTCCCTGGGAAGAATCAGTGAGGGATTGTCCTATGGGAATGTTTGTGGAGCACTGATTTGATTATTGTGGTTGTTTGAATGAGTATGGTCCCCATAGGCTCATATATTTGAATACCTGGCTTCTGTTTGGTGGAACTGGTTGGGAAGGATTTGCTGTCAGTCATGTCCTTGTTGGAAGAGGTATGTCACTAGATGTGGAGTTTGAGGTTTCAAAAGCCCATGCCCTTCCCAGATCTCTCTCTCTCTCTCTCTCTCTCTCTCTCTCTCTCTCTCTCTCTCTCTCTCTCTCTCTCTCTCTCTCTCCTCTCTTTCCTCCATGCTAGTGAATAAAAATGTCACCTCTCAGCTACCACTCCTGTGATACACCCTCCTGCTGCTGTGTCCCCTGCCTAGAAGTCATGGACTCACCTTCTGAAACTGTATCCCCAAAAGCTCTTTCTTCTATGAGTTGCCTTGGTCATGGTGTCTTCACAATAATAAGAAAATAACCAAGACCTTTGTGTTCATGGAGATGGGAAAGCCCACCCATTGTGGTAGTGCTGTTTCTTTCATTTGGTTCCTAGACTGTGTTGGTGAAGAAAGAGCTGAGCACTGGCAATCTTCCATGCAGTGCCTACCTCTGCTCATGACCACGAATGGAATGAGCTTCTTTAAGTACCTGCCACCTTGACTTCTCCTCAGTGTTGGACTATAATCCAGAATTGTGAATGAAAATAATCCCTTTATCCCTTAAGCCATTTTTGATAGGCTATTTTGCCAAAGCCATAGGAAACCACACTACAGTCCAATGCAAGCTTGGGGAACTCCATTTGTTGTGTGTTCCATGGAATGCTAGATATGGTGGGAGGCATTTGCAACCCAAGAAAAACAGAGCTGGAGGCTGCAGGTCAGGTACCAAACCCAATATGAGACCCTGTCTCAAAGTTAAGTAATAAGGTAGACACTCCCTGTGGAGCATTTGGAGCTGAAGGTTGACTTTGGACTTTCACGTCCATACTGACAAAAAGAGTGAGGGGGGAGAGATAGGGAGAGATGGGGGAGAGAGGGAGAGAGAAAAGAAGAGAAGAAAAAGAAGGAGGGAGCAGGAGAGAGAGAGAGAGAGGGAGGGGGAGAGGGAGTCACTAAGTCACTTGAAAGCACATAAAAGCTACCACTGGTAAAAATCTATGTTTATCCCAGGGCTTCTATTGGCTTGCAAGATATAAATTGATCTTGGTTCTAGTTTGGGGACAGGCAGGTGTTTTGGTCTCAGACATTATAATTTCCTTTCTGCTCTGGCAATGCTGGCCACAATATTAGAAAGCAGTAAAACTTATAGCACACAACTCTACAGAAACCTATTGTGGGATATTTGATCACACTGTGTGAAACTGTGTCTCTGTTTTGTTCTGATTGGTTTAGCGGAATATCCAATAGCTAGGCAGGAGAGAATAGGCAGGATTTCTGGGCAGAGAGAGGCTATGCTTTTGTTTCCATAGGAAACAAAAAGATATGAATTTCTTCAAAATTAGTAAAGATCAGATTCAATGCCCACATTCAGAAGAGGTAGGGTGGGTAGTTTTGTTCATTCAGTGGATTATGGATATTTGTAATCATTTATAGGGGTTGGTTGCAAGTTGTTATTGGTTATGGTCAGGGAGGAAACTAATGGAAGAAGATTAGATTAATGAATCGATCTCTTTCTGAGAAAAAAGAAAAAAAAAGAGAAAAGGGGGATATATGTAAAAGGATGCTGTGGGACAACGGTTTATACTCTGTCACTTGTATTTTAATAAAACGCTGATTGGCCAATAGCCAGACAGAAAGTATAAGCAGGGTGACCAGACTAGGAGAATTTTAAGAAGAAGAAAAAAATACCAGATACAGAGAAAGCAAAATGAGAATACCTATGTTCAGCGAGACCGGTTTTAACCCGGGCTTTTTCAGACCCAGGCCAGCTGGCCTTGGTGAGTTCCCGATAGAACATCCCCCTTGTCTCAGTGTATGGGTGCACCCCTCGCGGTCCTGAGTTCCTTGCTTGTGCTCTCTCTCCTTCTGCTTCTGATTT